>NC_142709.1:50366100-50669130 GCF_055471065.1 Atractosteus spatula | reverse complement strand
CAAACACTCCCACAGAGGGTCTCTCAATTAGGATTTCTTGATTTCTGCATATCTGAATATTACAATAATTGTCCACAGTTATATTTTTATATGTACCTTTTTACCAGTCTCTTGAACATATGAATTCATGCATCTTGAGGTCTACATATTCTGCATTTTAAATTATTTAGTTAATGCAACATTATTTTTGTGTTGAAAAAGACATCCAAAGCTATTTAATTTAATAATATATTCTCACAAATGTATAAAAGGACATTTTTTTTTTCTTCACAACACAGGGTCTTGTCTGCCTGTGGTGGTGCACTTGATGATTAAGAGCCCATGGGAATAAACTGCTTTCTAACAGTACAAAGACAGAAAAAAGCTAACCGCTGTGCCTACTGAGCAACTTCAGCATATGCCATGTAATTTAAACTGTTAAAGTTAGTAGGTCAAGGAGTTGATTATCATACAATATGACGGTGGAGGAGGTTAAGATGTATTATATAAGTGAAACAAACTGCTGTATATTGAAAAGCAGAATGTTGCACAGAAGATTCTTCTTTATTCTATGTGATGGTCAGGTGTATACAGATTGTTTTTGAAACAGTAAAAAAAGAAGTGCAGCTTTTTCAGTGTGTTTAAATTAACCCAGAAGGATGAACTTAATTAATTATATTACAAACCAAGCAAATATGAGTTGTACTTATCAACCATTATTATTATTGTAGTTCATAGTGAAAAGCCCAGTATAAGCGTCACTCTCCCCAAAACATTTGGAAGGCAGCTGTATTTTACAGTTCATGTCCTGTAAGGTCCTAAATATTCATCCTTGACTGTAAATATTGTGTTCTGGTATTTAATGTAAAATGTTTTTGTACACTGAAACACTCTATTCCCCCGAAGAGATGTCATTTTCCAATGTCGTTCACTATTTATCTAACCTGTGTACTGTATGCCAGTATAACCAAGAATGAAGACAAATCTTACAAATTCATCACATTAACCTTTGTGGCTCAGTGTCACACATGCATGAGCAATCTTCAGTAGTGATCAGATACAAAACAATTATTTGTGATTTTAAACAATGCAAATAAATGCAGAAGTATAAAAATGCATACAAACTGTTTGGATTTTATTTCTTTATTAAAATAGTTAAGGTTCCCCCTTAAATATCACATTTCATGAAAGTACAATTGAATGTTGGCCCCATTTTTAGATCCCATGTGGGTATTCTCTCTCAATTTTCCCTTTTTTCTTAATACCATATACAGCACTTTCAGAGCCCTCTCCTGCAACAAAGTATAAAAATATCTTGCTTCATTACTGCAAAAATCCTACTGGCAAATGACCTTGATGTGCAGTTGGGAGTTCAGTTCTTCAATGCATACATAATACCTGGGAGACCCCAAATAGAGACACAGGAATATCTGAATTCACAACTGTGCATGCAGGAAAGACAAGATGAAACAAATGGGCTTAAATCAATCCAAATTACATTCAGCATCCTTCATTAAAAGCTCCTATCACCAGGTTTACAAGAGGTAAATTCTGAGCACTGCAGGAAAGTGCTAAACTGAACAAATGTGTTTCAACCTACAGAGTTACAACTTTTAACCAACCAGTTCAGCATGTTGAAACCAGGTGCAGGGCTATAATAAAAAATATCCACATATGAGGTATCTAGGTATCTTCTAGGGGGCTTGTCATCTGTCAAACAGACAGCAAAGTTATACAAGCAAACAAAACCAAAAATGTAACTTTCACACATAAGACTAATACCAAATCTGAATAAATAACTAAAATAGATCAACAAACATTGTTATTACAGGCAAACCCTGTGATTCAGCTCACTGTAAAAACATGGAAAAAAGCATACAGACATAAACCAGATATGTTCAAGTAGGTACTGTAGCTGCATCAGCATGCTAGGCTGCAAAGGTACAGGTTAAGGTATATTCCATGCTGAAAAGAGAAGAAAGGAAACACAACATTTCGGCTCTGGAGCCTTCTTCAGGTGTGAGAAGCTCACATCTAAAGAAGGCTCCACAGCCGAAACGTTGTGTTTCCTTTCTTCTCTTTTCAGCATGGAATAAACCTTTACTTGTTTCTTTGCTAACCTAGATACGGGAAACCCTTTGACAGTGAAAAAATCACATCAACAGTAAACATTAATTCTTACACCAAATAGTCATGGTGCTTTCACCAACAATTAGTGAACAAGCCTATTCTCTTTTGCAACACATATGTTTACAGTATGGGTTGCAAGCCTAAGAGAGATCACAGCAAGTCATGCAGGTGCTAGCAGTGACTTGTCTCCAGGCAGAAAAGAGGCAAAAAAAATAACACATAAAATGGCAAATCTCCCAATGACTTTTACCATTACTGCTGCTGCTAATACTAATACTGTTACTACTGCTACAATTACTGTTACTTTTGTTGCTACCACGACTATTACTGTTACTACAGCTACTGATACTACTACAGCTGTTACTAATATTACTGTTACTAGTTTTGCTACTGCTAGTATTACTACTAATGCCTGCTGCCCCCCAGTGTAGGTTGAGACCATGATGTCACAGTCCCAATAAGCCTTATATTATGCATCAATTTATCAATAACATGTCTACACTAGTTACTAGTACATCTGATTCATTTACAGTACTTTATAATGATTTTTAAAAATCAACAAATAAAACTTAACCCGATTAATTAAAATGCATGCATTTTAAAAACATTCCATAATGTCAGCCATGATGCCAGTGTCTGACTGCACTTCTCTTTGAATATTTTTCTTTTTTCCATTGAAATAAACTACAGAAAGTTATTCATCTGCTCTATCAGACATAAGCTTCATAATCAGAGAGATTATGATCGTAATCAGAGAAAGATCAGAGTGAAATTACAGTATCACAAAATTCTGCTTGTCACTCATACTACAGTCCACTTTTGCACTAGATTACAAGTTGCTCAATTCACCTACTTATGAAATTCGTTCTACTTGATTACAATAGATAAGGCCAGAGCCCTCTCATGTCTTTATTCTTTAATGAATTCACTTGTAACATGAAAGAAGCCACACTGTTTTGTTTGTGGTGCCTTCAATACACATTTGATACCCATTTCCATCTAGTCTCTGCCAGGTTCTCAGGAATAGGAATCACTTAACTTCTGCAGTAATCCCTCTCCGAGATAGGTCATACAGGTATGTATGTACTGTATATACTGTATGCTGTATATTGCAACATGGGTCAACCCAGCAGAGTAAAAAATGGCCACTAATGAGAAACTACCTATCACTGCTGTACACAACAGTTTTGTTCAGCTCCACTATGTTCCCTCTCTCAGCTATCTCAGTTATCACCTTCTAGCTTGATTGCTTTAGATCAGATTGCTTTAGATCTTACTTTAGAGACAGCAAGATGAGCAAGAGTCTGGCCTGTGGGAGACCTGCAGTGAAAACCATAATGTAGCTGTAACCTGTGTTAGTGGGCCAGTAGGTAACATGATTTCAAAATCAAGGTGGGATCTTTCAGATGAGTTGTATGACATTACTTACTGTGTAGTTGTGTAGTGGGATTGCTGGTAACAACATGAAGATGGTTATCTTGGCTGGACACCTCTCTTCAGTATCGGCTCAAGTGGGTCCTTCACAGCACTAACATTTACCTGTGTAAGCAATGCTGTATTATTCTGAAAGCATTTCTTGTAATCATCCTACAGTTTTTAATTTGTCCTGAAAATCTGCATAGTTTTTGAGTAAGGAAGCACAAAAGTGCTTTTTCTTTTTATACTTTCATACACAGTTGGGTAGAATGCCTCCCAGAAAATCTGCAGAAAGATTTAGAGGCAAGACAGAAATAACTTAATTTGCAGAACTGGTTGGACCCCTAGAGTCCTGCTTGACCTACCAAGACAGTGCCTGGATTCATAGTAAAAACACCCTTTCTGCCCTTCAAAAACAAAAACACTTTCAAGTAGTGCTGGATATGTTTACAGGAATGCAAGGAAGAAAATATTTAAGTAATAATTTTACAGCACTGAAAATATAGTTAATAGTCTGTGACATGCCTTTCATTAATATAATATTGCTAACTTGTTTCTTACACAATGCTTATATTAATACTAATTATTATTGTATGTGCACAAAGTATTTTCAAAGAATACTATATTTTCTTAATGTAATTAGAATTTAAGTCAAAAGGAAAACTGAAAAGCTTTTTAAATATAACCTTGTTAATATTTTTATACTACACACTTGCTCTAATTCATTATGATATAAATGTTTATGCAGAGATATTATAATTTGTTATTATTTTGCTTATTTAACCATTGCACTAATTTCCATACTGTTTTAACACAATATTTGGTTGTAGTATGATCTACCCTGGAATCCACAATCTACAAAACTTCTTGCTATTTCAGCCTCAGAATAGGATTCCCCACAAATGTAGTTATTACTTCTTTTTCTCTCTTTTGTTTCTCTGCTGTCACGATTGTAGTCCCTCCCCCTTAAGAACGCTCTGGCTCTTTCACTTCTGTGTTGATTTTGCGCACCTGCTTCTTGTTCCAGCCTCCTATTCAGTCCACCTTAAAAGCCAGATGCTCACTCTATTCCGGGCTCTGCATTGGTTCCTGTACCAGGCGAGTCCGAGTCCTGTAGCGCCTGGTCCCGTTCCCCCCGACCCTCCACCGGATCCGGCTCAGGTTTTTAATTCTGTTTGTCTTCTTCTCGGATGGACTGCCCGGCTCTGGACATTTGTCTTCGTCTTGGATTTCCCTTTGGACTGCCTTTTGGATTGTTTGCCTCGGACTCACCCCCCGACTTCATTTAATTCCTGACTCCTGCATGCTTTTTTCCCCATGTTTTCCTCACTCTTCCCCGGATTGTGTTGTCTGCACAGGGTCCCGAAAGATGCCTCATTACACAAAGCTTCAGGTAAAGAAATTTCAGCTATGCTTTTCAGAAAAGAGCTAAGTGATTGTGCACTTAAAACTAATTGCTCTGTTAATCTTCCATTACTTTTCAGAAACTGATTTGTTTAAATGCTTAGAAAATGTATCCACAAATTCTAATATAAGATTTGCAGCTGAACTACAGTTATATTTCATTGATATGAGGGTGTTTGAAAACCTTGAGACAAAACTCAAAGTTCTTTTTTATTTTATGGTCATGACATTAAACCTTTTTTTCAGCATGATTTCCTGGTACAGAAATATGCATGTTACATCTTGCTACAGGGTTTTTGCATTCCTGCAGAAACAATTCTTTAGCTACGCAAGTATACAGTATCTCTCCTCAGTTTCACTACCATCAAATTATCATCATGGCTTTTTAACCATTTATTCAGAGTTCCTATGCTCAAAGTCACCATCTATCCTCAATAATACCCTGTATTTAAAATTTCTTTTAAATAAAAAGTCTGTCAAAATACTACTTCAACCAGTCTGATTTACAGTCCTCAGCCAGCATCTATGTTACTCCTCCATTGTACAGTTTGCTAGAGGTGTAATGAAGTTTGAATCACTGCCAATGTGACCTATATGGGAGCTGTTTATTTCCTCTTTCTTAATATACACAAGCAGCAATCTGATTTAATGTAAAATTTTTCTTAAAGAACCTCTTGAATAATCTGCACTTAATCAAAACACTCTAAATATTTTAACTCATTTCAAATAACAGTAAAAATTGAACTAATTGATCATATTACTTAATGGAGTTTATAACAAAAGTTCGGGAGGGATGACAACAACCAAGTTCAATGAGACTCAGCCGTCAGTAATTAGCAATCACTCCTGACATCCATTCCTCTCCCAAAACAATATAAATACCTATGAGATCCCTATCTCTCTCTTGCATCCCACCTCCACCCCATCTTCACCTCTGTAGCTACCCCTGGGTCACCCTGCATGGGGGTCCTGGCCTCCTTGTCCTATGGCCTGGAGGTGAGCCCTCAGCCAAGTGGGTTAAGCCAAAATTTCACTCCATAATCATTTCATGACTCTTTATTCTTGGGTGTTGTCATTCATAGTGAAATGAAGTTTAGTAACTAATATGACTGTACTTGTATCTGACTTTTGTGTTTAAAAAATTATTGGAATTCATCATTTCCATTTCAGTGTGCGACACTGTAGGACTTGCAACATGAAAAATGACAGATGATGCTGTCAAGAGCATGCACTTTGGATGGAGGTGTGCAAAGTCATCCAAACATCCAGGATATCTACTCAACTAGATGTCTTAAGAAGGCCAGATCTATTCTCAAGGACCCCAGTCATCCAAGTCATAAACTGTTTTCTCTTCTACTGTCAGTTACTGCTGCACGTTGTACTGTTGTGCATATGATAAACTTTGATTGTTTGACCTTGCATTGCAGGATTGTTTCTCATTGTGCAAAAATAAACTCTCTTTTGATTTGGAGGTGAAATTCTAACTGTACTTTCCAAGTTCTTGCAACTGGGACTCAGTGATAAGTGATCATAAACACCTCCTCTCAATGCAATCTGCATTTTACTATAAGCACATTTTGTGCATTAACTCTAAACCTTTTAAAACTATCATGTTAATGACTCAGACTAAATTATAATTATAATAAAAATCAATGTGTTAAGAACCACAAAATACACAGAAGTCTAGGATCTATTATTATTTAAATGTACCTTATGAACATCTGTGGATCAACAGTTTGCTAAGTTGCTGTTTGTTATTTTCTATATCCTCTTTTCTTATTAGGTATAACATATTCCATACATACAGTAGCTATCATTTCCTTATTTTTTAGTCACTTTGTGGTACATACTAGGACAAATCTGAAACTGTTCCAAACAAGTTCACTGCAAGGAACCTTTAATATTATATTTTAATTCAGAGAAAATGAGATGTTATGTATAGGTTCCCAAATGTAAAAATGTATTATAGTTATTTCCCACATAAAAGAAGACATACTGTAAATTATACAGTAGGATGCAACTACAGCTCTAAACACAATAATTCTAGTTTGTAGAAAAATACCACAGAGCATATTTACTATGTTTTATGCATGGTGCAAATAATACCTCATTAATACTAGACTGACAAGCAAAATTTTTGAAGTTGTGAGTTTGAAGAAACGCATACCTGTTTAAATTACACACTTCCCTTAGGATGTTACACTGAAGTACATTTTAAAAAGCTACGTTCTTTGTTGAATCTAACCCTAATATATAATGTTTTTAATTTCAAGAAAATTGTTACTTGCACAGCAGTTAGTACTCGGTATGTTGAATGGGTAAAAATTGACATAAATTCTTTTAGTGTGTGAAAACCTCAGTTGTTCATTCCTGTCATGTCTTAGTTAAGCAATACTTTAGAATAGAAAACATTATAAAGTTTGAATGGTGATAAATTACCATCATAATACCCAGAAATACTGTATCTGTCAGATAAAATCTAATCTTTGCATAAACTAATCACACAATGTATTTCTAAAAGTGTTATCTACCAGGTTACTAAATCAAATAAAAATATAAACATTAAAAAAATAAATTGGAATAATGCTTAAGAAGCTTCCGTTTTTATTTTTGAGAGGTGGTACTGTAATTGGAAAATAAATCTTAGGAGTTTACATTCCTTCTTTGAATGTTTTTACATTCAATGACATGGCAGGAGACAAAGGAACATCTAATGTTTGGGTCACATTTAGGTCAATGAAAATTGGTAGGAATGTCTCTCAGTGTGAAAAATCTCTATGTACAGTATCTGTATCAAAAAAGTTAAGAAGCCTTGCCAGTTAAAGTTCATTTTAGCAATTAAATCATCAGCTGCAAGATGGTTAAATGATTATAAAAATCAGATATCAGAACTAAAAAGCTAAAAGAACATGAAATTAAATCATACCTGTAGTCCATCTTTTAGCATGGGAATTCTGACATTATTGGGGCCTCCTGGCAGTGTAATGTGTAGTGCAAACACAGAAGATGCTTAAAGGAAACATCTTTTTTAATCTTCAAAGAGAAAAATGGTTTTGTTACTTCAATATTGAATAAACATCTTTTTTATAAAGTAATGTATTTATACAGCAAATATTTTTGACATTTTGCAGACAAATAAATGTGACTGCAAAATGTAACAATCTTCATGATTTTTTCTATTCAAATTTAAATTCCTCTCAAATTCCTTTCATATTTAAAAGGTTCAATTCCACATTGAATTCTTTACCCGTACAGTATATAGCACTTATCTGGACACTCCACTAAAAGGGTTTTACAGGTAATGGGGACTCCCCTCCACCACCACCAATGTGCAGCATCCACCTAGATGTTGTGACCGCAGCCATAGTGCACCAGTACACTCACCACAGACTAGCTATGAGTGGGGAGCAAAAGAGAGTGATGCAGTCAGTTCATAGATGGGGATTAGTAGGAGGCCATGAGTGGTAAAGACCAATGGGAAATTTGGCTGGGACACCAGAGTAACACCACTATTCCCAGGAATGCCCTGGGATTTTTAAAAACTACAAAGATTCAGGACCTCAGTTTTACGTCTTATCTGGTGGATGGCACCTTTTTTACAGTACTGTGTCCCCATCAATATACTGGGGCATTAGGACCCACACAGACCACAGGTTGAGAACCCCCTATTGTCCCCGTTAATATCTCTTCCAGCAGCAACCTTAGCTTTCCCGAGAAGTATCTCATCCAGGTACTGGCCAGCATCACACCAGTTTTGCTTCAGTGGATTGCCAGTTGTGAGTTGTGAGTTTAAGGTGATATAGCTGCTGGCTGCATTAGTCCACATCCATTCTCTACACAGAAATGTACAAAGGAAAGGAGAAATGTTCTTATCTGCAATTAGTCATTGTAAAGCTGCATATGTTTATCATTTACTCAGATATACTTATACTGGAAACATATCCCTCACTGGGACAGGGGTTGATGTGGCAATCAGGCATAATTGGGAAAATTCTCTTTCAGTAGATTTTGTGAACGCTTGTCCATTATTGGCTGTGGGAGTATTCTCTCCTTTTGTCTTCATGATATCTTCAGGAACTGTCTCTATATTGAGATACCCAGTCTCAAATGTTAAAGATGAATAAAGCATAAAGTATACCTTTCAGCTGGATCACTTACAGGGCTCTAGAACCATGTATCACTGAGCCCTTGTGTCCAATGTTACTTTATGCTACTTCCCAAACTCATCTGCTTGTCTTTGTTCTGACTCTTATCTGTGAAATTATAAAAAAGGCAGATGTGAAAAACCACCAAAAATAATCCATGAAATGCATTCAAATGTGAAAGGAGTATGCTACAGATCATCAAGTTATAGTATATATAATATGTAATTATATATTAGGTATTATTTGTAATTCGACATTTTATAATTAGATTAAGAATATATTTACAAAGAAAAATGTTTTAACATAGTCTGCAAAAAAAACAATAGGAATGTCAGCAGCAGAAACTGAAATTATAGAATTGGTTATTGACTGCTTTCTTACTCAGTTTGTTAGAGGACCTGCAAGAAGTAATGCCTGTATTGATTTAGTCTTTTCAAACAATCAAGACAGAATGAGGAAAAAAGTGGTTAAAGAACTGTAATTGTATTAGGGTCTGCTTTGTAATATACCTTGAAACTTTACAGGTAGTATCCAAGTCAAAAGTTTACAATTTCTTGGGAGCAGACTCTGAAAGAATGAGACAGAGCTCAACAAAAGGAGAATGGGACAGGATAGATATGGAATCAGTAGAGAATGGATGATAACAGTTTAAAGAGATGTTTCCTGGAGCTCAGAACACATTTATCCCAAAAGGAAGTCAATGAAAGGCTAGAAAACACTGACCCAAATAGTTTAATAAATCAATTGAGAAAAATATAAGAAGAAAGAAAGCATTTTGTAAAATGTTTAAAAAAGGAACAGAGTGCAGCTATAGAAAAAAATAATTTATTGAATTGCAATCATGGGCAAAAAGGATATTAGAAAGGCCATAAGAGAGATAGAAGGGAATATTGCATCGAAGGTTAAAATTAACAATAAGATAGGCATTCACTATTCCAACAGCAGAAGAAAAGTAAAACACATCAGGGATAGTAATGGGAAATTTCTAGACAATGAAAGGAAAACCACTAATGTATTAAATGATTATTTCACTGAGGTGTTTATAGAAGAAGAAAACAACTTCATGCCATTTGCTGCTGGAGAACAAATTTCTATATTAAATAGTATAGAGATAGTGTTACTTTGGAGTAGTAGAAGTAGTAGAAGCACATTCTGCCACTTGAACTAAGGAACCAAGGTGTTATTCATTGTCATACAATACAATTCTTCCAAAAATCACTCAAAACAGGTGCAGTATCCCATGGACTTGAATCATGCTATTTTAGTGTCCATCCATTGAAAAGGGTGACAAAACTAAACCAAGCTAATACAGACCAATATGTTTAATAAAAATACTAAAATGCAGACGATACAACAGTCATCGGCCTGATCACAGACAGTAAAGAGTCTGCGTACAGGGAGGAGGTTGAAACCCTGGCAGCATGGTGCCAGGAGAACAGCCTCTCTCTGAACATCAGTAAGACTAAGGAGATGATTGTGGACTCTGGGAAACACCAGGAAGGAGATCACACACGTATCTATATCAACAGGACTGCAGTGGAGAGGGTCAGCAGTTTTAAGTTCCTGGGAGTTAACATCTCAGAGGACTTAACCTGGACCCACCACACCAACACCATGGTCAAAACAGCACGGCAACACCTATTCTTTCTCCATAGGCTAAAGACGTTTGGCATGCCATCACATATCCAGGCCAACTTCTACAGGTGCACTATTGAGAGTATGCTGACTGGTTGCAACACTACCTGGTATGGAAACTGCTCTGCCCGGGATCGCAAAGTACTGCAGAGGGTGGTGAAGTCAGCGCAGCTCATTACAGGCTGTGAGCTGCCAAACATCCAGGATATCTACTCAGCTAGATGAATTAAGAAGGCCAGATCTATTCTCAAGGACCCCAGTCATCCCAGTCACAAACTGTTTTCTCCCCTACTGTCCGGTAAACGGTACCGAAGCATTTGGTCAAAGTCCAACAGATTACGGAACAGCTTCTACCTCCAGGCAATAAGACCGCTAAATAGCCAACCTGCAGCTCCTTTAGCAAATCACCCGTAATGGCTACATGGACATACAGATTTCATTGTAATCAGCATACTACACTACTTGTATATATTGCATACACCATGGAGACATAGCAACTCTATTCATATTGAGTTTTATTCAATTTCTATTACATTATTATCTATTATTATGTAACCTTATTTTCATAACTTTAATTCTGTGATTTTCGTGATTCTTGTTATTTTTGTGAGCTCGCAGAAAAGACATTTCATTGCCAGCAACTACTGCTGCACACTGTATTGTTGTGCATTTGATAAATAAACTTTGATTTGATTTTGATCTGATTTGATTTGATTTGATTTCAAAACAGGCGCAGTATCCCATGGACTTGGATCATGCTATTTTAGTGTCCATCCATTGAAAAGGGTGACAAAACTAAACTAATACAGACCAATATGTGTAATATAAATACTAAAATAGGTTAAATAACTAATAGTTTAGACACCAGAAAGAAAAAAACAGAATATGACCCAGAGCTACATTAAATCCTCCTCCTTATAATTTTGGATGCCCCAAAGTGAATATGAATCCTTCTCCCTATTCTAGATATACATTACTAAACTAGAGAAAATATCTTTAGTCTTGGAATTTCTCACAGGGGAAATTAGAGTTTCCTAAAAAAGCACAACAGCAAGCTCTCTTGAACAAGGTTCAAATATGTATCGAGAACTTGGTCCTCAAAATTGATCAATTGGTCCTCTCACCTGGTGTGCTTCTTCTGTCTCTGTTCCCTTTATTGCTTCTGTTCTTCCCTTCTCTCTTCAGTTCTGTGTTGTCTACCTGTCTTATATCCTGTGTTTCTGGACTGATGAAGACTCTTAATTATTCGCCAAGGAGTTAGCTAATGAGGATAAACCAGTAGCTTCCCTTTGACCATTGTCTCTCAGACACCCTACAGCTGAGTAAACACCATGTCTCCTTTCCATTGTTTTTAGGCCCTGAGAAATGCAAATGTCAACCTACCATAGTTGTAACAATATATGAAGTAGTTAAGGATATAGAATTTAAATAAAAGGATGTAATGCCAAGTGTGTATAATGCTGCAGGAAGACCTTATTCAAAAATATTGAATAAAACTTTGATCACCATGCTACAATAAGACTGAGAACTGGCACACTTCTTAGCTGTTACTTTGCTTTGCCTTTGCCTTCTTTGGGAAAGTGTTCTGTCTCCTCTACATAACATTATTGCTTGGGCCAAAAAAGTAATGCTTGATAGCTTTGGAGTTGACGTGACCCCCAACTTCTACTCAATCCGTGTCATCCCCACTTTTCTACTGCTCTGCTCTTACCATACTGATTCTCCTATCAGGCTGCACCACACTGGAAGCAGTCTCAGTACTGAGTAGCTCACTTGATTTCACAGCAGAACTTCTGAGAAACACAAAATAATCACATGAAATCTCATGACATTTTTTACATGTATCCTCTGGAGTTCCTTTTCCCCCACTCACGGGAAGCTTACTGCTTGGGTGGATACCCCAGGAGGAAAAATATACTGTCATGCATGCAGGAGGAACCCCCATTCACCAAAGTCCAATTACCACAAGGGGTCCTGTAACTCAGGGTGGCTGTAGTGTAACGTATATATTGTAGATTGTAGATGGGTGTTTCCCCAGGTGTCCCAGATGGGTCATGGAGTTTTGTAAACTTTTTGATTACACTAAGATGACTATGGACAGAAACTGTGACATAAAATGGAGGAGTA
The DNA here is from genome assembly GCF_055471065.1 of Atractosteus spatula. Lineage (NCBI taxonomy): Eukaryota > Metazoa > Chordata > Actinopteri > Semionotiformes > Lepisosteidae > Atractosteus > Atractosteus spatula. Next base: position 50,656,294 of record NC_142709.1, on the reverse strand, counting down.
ATGATTACTGAAACAAGGTACAGGACTGTGTTTTGTCACAGACTGTATAAATCAACTGCAGTGATGCTGAACATAGACATGAGACATGAGAAGTGCTACCAGATAAAGATGAAGCTTGAACCAGATCTGCACCAATTTGTAAGTAAAACAGTCTTTTTTCATTAACCTCCTATTGAAGGAAGTTACTACCACTAGGAACTAATGAATTGGGAAAAGGTACTGTGGGAGTCATGAGTACTATAAAAAGGACAAGCTAAAAATTCATCTGTTAATTGGAGTTTGTGATGCTGCAGGGGAAGAAAAAAAGTAAAACCAAAAGAGGCTGAATGCTATAGTATAATTAAAAGGCACCCTGGAGAGGGAGAAGGAAAAGTACACAACAAAACTAAAAGAGAATGAACAGAAGAAAAGACAGGCATAGCAGAAAATGAAAGAAAACCAGACAATACCGAGGTGGGAGTCAGATTTATTTTTTCTTTCAGTTTTTTTTTTGTGTAAAATAGCAAGATATTTTTCTTTTTGCATACTGGGGGCAGAATAGCCACAGCTGATATTTAGTTAGAAAGCCAAGTAAGATAGAAGTCCTGTCCAAGAGCTAACCTTTTGTTTGTTTCTTTATTGTGTATATTGTATCTCAAGACCCTACTGCTAAAAGTTATGTTTGATGACCACACCATCAGCTGCATGACAATATATACCTTTCTGTTCTTTTTTGTATTTAGATCTGTCCTTCTTATCAGTCATTTTTTATTATTTGAAGAAGCATCTAATGTCATCTAATGCTCCCACAATAAAGAATAAAAATTAACAGCTTTATCCAAAGTATATACAGCTATTGAGTAATAAAGAGATTCAAGTAAACTGTTTTTTTATTCTGAGGGATAACTAAGTATGTAATTTCCAAACGCTTGTTAAATGCCTGCTTCCATCAACAGCTGACTGTGTGGCACCTCACCTGCTTAATGAATAGGAACTTGAAAATGACAGGTGATTCATATTATTTTTTGAAATTACAGTAATTCTCCTGGCCTTCATGTTAAAAAAAAAATTGATAAAAACGATTGTAGTGTTTTTTTTTTGTATAACTGGCACTATAAAAAGAGTCATGCAAATATTAAACTTTTTTTTCAAGGAATTGTTTCACTGGATCTTCTCTATGAAACAAGAGCCCTCATTAAATCAAAATCAATTTTATTTTATTTATACATTTAGAAACATTTTATTGTGTAAATTGATGGAAATTCCACCCACTGCTGAGGTGTCATCACATGCTTAGTTTGGAATTTGCATACCAATATTCAGTTTACATTCTGATTTAGTCCAGCTCTCTCAGAAATATAAAATGCACTAAGATAGTACCACCAGACCTAAAGAATACACATATTACCTGTATTTATTCATATTAGCTAGTTAGAATGTACTGCATGTTGATATCAGATTATGTATTCAGGTTCTGTAATTTTGAATAATATAATGTGAACTCTATTGCTTCAAAAAGTAAGAAATTAATTGTTTTTGTGCAGTATGCATAAGATCCTTAGTAACTGAAGGAGGTAATATCATGTCTGCATGTCTATAGTATATAACTGTGTAGTCTCATATCAAAATCTGATCATAGGGAAGATAGGTACCAATGTCACTGCTTATAGACAGATAATGATGTAGGATGCCCATCCACCTTGCTAATAGGAACTAAATACAGAGCAGTCAATCACATTTAATCTGCATGTCTCTGGCATGTGGAAATAACATGTACAGGTATATATACTGTACTGTATATCTGGTGCCATAATATAACCTTGTGATCAAAGGTCAGGAGGAAACAAGAAATTAAGAAAAGCAGAAACAAATTCAGAATAAAATTCAAGTGAAAGAAATGGATGTTTATAATAATAATAATTGCTTACACTTATATAGCGCTTTTCTGGACACTCCACTCAAAGCACTTTACAGGTAATGGGGACTCCCCTCCACCACCACCAATGTGCAGCATCCACCTGGATGATGCGACGGCAGCCATAGTGCGCCAGAACGCTCAGTTATCAGTGGGAAGGAGTGCATAGAATGATTTTTATAGAAAAAAATTGAATTTTATAGAAGTTTATAAAATGATATTTGCGTTACTGGGGCTTATGTTGCTCATCGTTGCATCATTGCATTGTTGCATCACATTTAGTATCAAAGTATTAATAGAGAGCACTTTTTTCCTAAACAGACATACTTTAATATGTGTAAAAATAGGATTAAAGCATTATTTGCTACTGCAATGAATTATTTAATGTGTACAAATATTTAGTTAGTGGGTGCAAAATTAAACTTCATGGTTGTGACCAAAGCTATATTTATTATTTCTATTTTTAATGAAAAATTCCATTACAGAATTGAAATATTAATGTCTTTCTTATTGATTTTCCCAGAACCCACTGAAATCCATACATGTAGAAGTGATGTGCATTAATAGAAGTCAACAGGGATACTTTTTGAAAATCTAACTCATTATTAGCTCTATTACTGAATACACAATGGACATTTTGCCTGCTCATTTTAGCCTGGTTGTTTTACTCAAAACCTTGTTCAAGCTGTACTATTTAAATGGACATCATATAATTATTTTCTGGATGCATTTGTTTTTCTTTCTTCTTATTTCTCCTAGGGAGAAATATTAAATGTACAGTAATTGGACTTAATTGACCATATATTGAGCAGCTGTCTTCACAATTAACTTATCCATAAGATGTATTTATAGTTTATATGTCTTTGTCTTTCCTGTTATTTTTTCAGTCCATTCCTGATGGAGCAATTACATGCTGCTATACAAAGAGAATAATACAATAGTGCTTGATCTTAAAAATATATTGAACTGAATGAATTATGATACTGGGAGATATAGGACAAGGGAAATGTCCCCTGAGGTCTCTACAAAGGGAAGAAATTTCCTTGTGCTGCAAAAAGTGCATTCTGAACCTTATTATTATCAGTGCTGTTCAAGTTCTGTAGTCCTGCAACCATTTTGAAATTCTTTACTATAAAACATTGCATTGCATTTTATACTTTGTTTACATTATGAAGTACAAACTGCATAATTGTGTGACCGTGTCAGATATAATATTTATCATGTTAACAGAACATAGGTATGTTATAATAAAATGAGTGGTTATTTCACATTAAACTTGCAATGTGCATTACAAAGTCATCAGGATTGCCACTGAATTGATTATTATATATTTTATAAAACTAATTTCTTTGACAGTGCCAGTAACATTGTAAACCTAAACAGGTGGCTAATATAATCCTCATGATCAGGGAATTTTCCTTAATGATATACATTTTGATGTTTGGATTAATGGCAGAACATTTTATTTTTCACTACTGTGATAAATCTTTAATAATGTTTTGAAGCAACAAAAAGAAACAGAAATGCTCGCACATATACATACTCTATATTATGTATTATATTTAACTATTCCATTAGTATTATCCAAATAGGATTGCAAGAAGCTGAACAACTGTAGGTCATGTTTTGATATATTTTGGGAATGTTTCTTTTGTGAAAAGACCACTATGTAAATAAACACCATGCACCTGGATTTAAAACTTCACCCATTGTGTCTAAGCTCTTCACTCATGCTAGATGATCTGCAGGTGTTTAGAAGAACAATTGCATACAGTACTTACAGCACATGTTCATTTTGCCTAATTAGCATTCATATAACCATTTTGCTAAAAGAAAAGAGGATGGGCAATCCAGGATTGTAAGTCAATTAAAATAAAATTCAAATGGTACTCAAAGCTATTAAACAAAGGTTTCCTAACTTTATTACAACAAAAAAAGTGCCATTTGCATTTACAGAGTTATACTGTATATGAATTTTTAGAGGTCAAATCCTAATCTTGACCACTTCCGCCTGCTACATAAAACTATTACAGTTATTTTCTGTTCACTTCATTTCATTTCATAACCCTCCCTCCACTTCATCTTCACCCTTGCAGTGGCTCCCTGGCTCATTCTTCATTTAAAGTGGAAGTTGGGGGTGTTCCTTACTGTCAGGCGAGTTAAACTAACCTCAGATTACATCTTTGCTCCATCTTCATTGGGGTTTGACTGAGTGACTTGATGGTCCCAAGAAACAGCACAACCCGTGTGTGACCTCTCACAACTGATGTGAAGACAAACTTGTTGAGGAGTAAGATCAAGGGATTCAGGATCTCTTCCTGAAAAAAAAGTGTTTTAAATCGATATTTAAACTGGCATTGATGGGAAACAAGTCAGCTCTTGCCTTTTACCTCTCAAGCTCCAATTTTATCTCCTTCTGCAGTCTCTTCAGTCTTCATTACAGTCCAGGAGAAGTGCCTGGAGAGCTTTCACTGTTGATATAGCACTAGCTGGTTATCTATGTCTGTTTCAGTGCACAACTAGCATCAGCATACAAGCACTGAATTACAAATTCCTTTCCAACACTTCTGATAGCTGTTACCACTATTATCTCTACTGAGTGAAAAATCACAGGACAAAACAAACTTTCTTCTGCTGTATATTTAGGCCTTACCTAATGATTCAAGCCAAATAAAATGGGAACAAATACATTTCCTATTACAATTAATCTGATTTCTTGACCCTACACTATCTATTAAAATGGAAGGTAAGTGGATGAATTGAGAAAAATGAACATAATCAAAGTGCATATGTAATTGAATGTAACACATGGTTTTCTAAACAATTATACAGTATGTCAATATCAATTGTTTAGTATACATTTTCAATACATCCAATATCTCTTATTATCTCTTACCTACATCCATTTCCTACGATCAAATGTGAGAGCTTGGTTCGGTAATTGATATCTTTAAAAATGTAGAATATCCACCTTTGTGACAGTTTACAGTAGGTAACACAGACTGCAGTTTGCAGTAAACAATTTATATCCTGTACTGAAGCAGTACTTATTATTTTCTATGCATTGTGTTGCATTTGTATTAGTCCCTTGCTATCATGTTAGAGAGTATCATAGATTTATCTACCTGTCAGCAAAATCCATTTTGACTCCTTCTTCTTGTACATTAAACTACATGTTACCTTGACAACAGTGATGCATATCTGGGGGCAGCACTGTGCAGCATAATTTTAGAACTGGCATTTCTTATTCTTTAAAGATGTTTACTACAAAAAATGCATTTTTACCTTTCAGAAAACAAACTTAAGCCTAGATTTACTTTTTTCATATTTTCTCATATTTGCATAAGGTTTGTAACATATGCCAGTGAACAAAATACATAGCACTTCATTATATATATTTAATATATATATATTTGTTTTCATTTACCTTATGGAAATCAATGTGAAACAACATATTTTAATGCTCTCTATGAGCTATATTTATGGAAAGGAATTGATGCAGAACGTTTATAAAATCCAGACCTAATGTTTCAAAGGAACAGGGAATTTTAAGCTGGCCTTAAATATTTGCTTGGTTATGACCCAGAGAAACGGATTTAGTTAAATCATGAGAATTACAAAACAATAATGCATCCTGAAATAGAATACTAGGCACACATTTCATGATGATTACAGAAGATTACCATCTATATTGGTGCTTTCAAGCTTGTAAAAGCTCTAGAAAATAAAGTCCATTAACAGAAAATACATGAATGTGCAAACGAATAGAATCTTATCATAGAGTTTGATGGATTTTTCAGAAGTTCAGTAGTAAAGCCATTAAAATGAACTGCATCCAGACCTAGTGTAATTGAACCATGGCTGTGTACTATACATATGATTAAAAGCAAAGAAAGGGGAGTTTTAGATCTTAGCTACTGAATGTTGAAGAATCTTTGCAAGCATAGCCAGAAAGTATAACACAATACCTATAATTTCTGAAAAATGTGCAAATACAAAATTCAAAAGTAATTTTGTTAAGTAATTTGTGTGCTACACTAGTTAAAAATAGAAAAAGAATAGGAATACTTACAGTAAGCTGCAAAACATAGAATCATAAGATTGGAAATCTGGTGTTGGATGCCATTATAGTTGGAGCCTGGACTGAAAGAAATGTATATTTCAAAACAATAATGAACGTAAACCCACTACTAAGAAATAGCAAACTGTTATTTTAAAAAAAAATGACTTTCTTGATACATGAGTGTGGGACAGCCACTTAAATCTCCATAGTCAAAATTGTGATAAGTTAATATTCTCAATATATTGTACATATGCCTATAACCCAATATACATTTATATTAGTATTTAATTAACATCTTAATAGTAACATTTTAACATTCTCAAAAGAGGTCTAGTGTTCTGGTTACCAGTTCAGAGAAGCAAGACATACTCAGAAAAATATGAAAATTAAGTGCAGTTGAAAGTGAAACATTGGTCTATAGAATTCATTCAGGCATTCAATCTATGAAGAGCAAATTCTCAAGACAGTGGTCTGAAATCTAGCTAGAGGTCTTTCACCCTTCTTTTTCATTAAAACAAGCTTCTCACAGCAATGTTTATCTACATGAAGTTACTCCTTTACTTACTGGAACTTTCTTTATTGATGGGAATTTGTCCCATATTCATGGTTCATTTCCATCTCGTTCCTGAAGCTTAGACTTTTTTCCTGGAATTTAGATGTAAAGGTGTAAATTAAAACTGTATAGCCAGAAGCCTCGGAAATAGGGTACTTGAACAGCGGTACTGCAGTTTGTCAAGAAAGTAATCCTTTAGAATCAGTGCACCATTTATAGAAGAAAACAAATTTTGTTGAAGAATACAAATTTAAATACATTCTGTTATTTGCAATACTCATTAATGTGCAGTACTTACATATTCTAATAAGTGCAGAATACCACTGAATGCTGTAAGCCATACAAACATGCTGAGTTTTTAATCTGCACAAACCCTAGTAATATTTCACACTGTAGTCCTCAAGGGACTGAGCAGCTTCATTCTGTTGAATGGGGATAGAACTGAATCAGCAAATAAATCAATGTCTCCAGACTAAAGGGGTTGAAAAGATAGCTACACATATCTCTGCTTGTAGCTCAAGGGCATCTAGATTAGAAAACAATCAAAAACTGGTTGAAGATTGTGATATCACAAACAAAAATATCATGAGAAGACACATTAAGAGATAATGAAACTGTGTTATACCTGAGGCTAAGCAGTTCAATTAGCACTGTAGCTAAGTGGTAGTAAAAGAAAAAACAATACAATGCTTTGTAGAATAAATTTTAAAAAATGATTAAAATCAATAAGATTAATTATATTCTCTATTAAAAATGCATTTTTTTAAATAGAAACATCTCAGAGCAATACCATCTCTGTGGGTTCTATCCTCATACAACTGAGTTCTAGTTCATGTAATGTAAGGTTCCATGATTAGGTAAACATGAAGCCTCCATTGATATGCCTTTCTGAAAGAGCCAATATTCTTTGCTAGTGCTGTCAGTGTATCTCTTAGACTCCTCCTTATGTCAGCAATAGAGGAAATTTTTCATCTTTACCAGGGGTGTAGCACCTGAAAATCCATTCTTAGTATACGTTCCCCTCTTAACCTTGATTACAAGTATGAAACATACTGTAAGAACAAAAATTAGTCCAGAATTACAAAAAAAGTGTCAGGATGGCCCCAGATTATGACTTTCTGCTTTGTGTTAGAGAGCCAGGACATGCTGTTTAAAAGAGCAACCTCACCTCAGACACATTCTTAAAGGCTATAATAAGCAGAGTTAGGCTGCACCAGGGCCATTGTCCATTCAAGGATTAATTATTGGAAATTTTGTTTACATATGTAAATTCCTGATCCCTGGAATTTGTAATCTTCATGAAATAGAATGGTTTTAACCATCATAACTTAGATATTTCAGTGTCAGCATGCTAAACATTATTCTGTCTCTATTCTGCACATTAATTATATTAGGTCTGAGACTGTCCTCATCTCACCTTGAAGGTGAACAGCTCTTGAAACATCAAGATTTGAACTCATTAGGCTTAGAGCTCCTTGATTCCGGTAGCATCAGTTATTTTTGTCTTTATCTGTAATACCATGAAATGGTAATGAGCTTCCATTTCATCTTCAATTACAGGATAAATAGGCTGCATTTTTCAAAATCCTCCTCTGATTCAAAGCACATGACATTTTTTACCTTACTACCTTTCCATAGTTTTAGCTTTTTTTAGCGTTTAGGTTTTGAAAGACTAAAAAGCATCTATTGCTCAGATCATCATTATTGAAATTATAATGACAGAAATGCTATTTCGAGGAAAAAATACCAAAAACTGAAACATAAAAACTCGTTGCAAATATTTTTTTTGCCGGAAGTCATTTTTTGACAAATTATATTACCTAGCATTTTTTATAAACAATATACAGTACTTCCGAAAATAACTCATTGAAAATTGAAAATTTGCCATGTGTACCTTTTTTCAAACATATACAGTATACTGCCTGAGACATACTTCTTAAAATGATCCTGAAATACATTTATTAGTGCCCCTACAACTATATTTTTAAATGTCATGTTGTGTGCTTCAAGAGAAGTCACCACTCCCAGATTAATTAACTAGTTTTCTTCTTTACCAGTCATGACAGCTGCACACAGATACATAGAAAGATTCCCCTCTTTATAAAGAAGTTCAACAATGAGATTTATACTTGGTCCCCGTCTTCCATTTGCGCAACTGTGTCCCAGCAAAATTCAGTTAGATTTAGAATTGGTCTAAGGGAACACCTGTCTACTGTTTGAATGTGGTACTGTTTTCAAAATGTTTTGAGTAAGCTTTGGAGTGATAAACTCAGGTATTATCATGTTGAAATGTAAGACAGTGTTGATCAGCAAATTGTAGGTTGCAGAACTTCAATATACAGCAGGGCTGTGATATCTCCACCCCATCCTTATGTTTCATTTTGAAAAACAACTGAATGTACTTGATGGCACATCATCCTGGAGGAACAAGGATATCATCAGATTCACTCCCTATGCCATGTCATTACTCTCAGATCTCTCAGACACCTTTATGCTGTGTCGGAACAATGTTTTTGAGATGTCCATTTTGTTCCTGTTTGAGTTTGCAGTCATGACACTTTCAAATAAGACTTTATCATTAGAATACAGGGTGGCATGGTTGCACAGTGGTTAGCATTGCTGCTTCACAGCGCTGTGGCCTTAGGATCAATTCCAGACCTCGGGTGCTATCTGTGTTGCGTTTGTATTTCCTCCCTGTTTTTTTGCGTGGGTTTCCTCTTGGTACTATGCTTTTCTTCCACAGTCAAAACACATACTTGTTGGTAGGTAGCTGCATCAGCATGTGTAGGCTGAAAAGGAACAAGAAAAGGTTTATTCCATGCTGTAAAGAGAAGCATGGAATTTGGGTGTCAAAAGAAAGCTCCAGAGCTGAAACTTTATGTTTCTTTTCTTCTCTTTTCAGCATGGAATAAACCTTTACTTGATACTTGTTGGTTAGTTGGCTTCTGGGAAAATTGGCTCTGTTGTGTGCCAGTGTTTGTGTCTGTATGTGGCCAGCAATGGACTGGCATCCCTTCCAGGGTGTCTGCCTTGTGCCTGTTGCTTGCCAGCTCTGGACCCCTTGCAACCTTGTAATAAATAAAGACATCTAGACATTGGATGGACAGATTAAAACCTACCCAATCAACTTCAACTTGATAAAGCTACAAGGCATTAAGAGTATGTAAACAAATTAGATTTAAAAGAAATTATATAGATTAGAATTTAATAAAAGTCTATTTTTTATTTTATTTTATTTAAATGATGCCCTAGTTGTATTCTTACTGTATGTAAACGTATCCTTTTGTTTTGACAACCCTAGAGCACAGGTGCAAAAGAATAGTTTGAAAGGGTCAGAGACTTGTAATAGTGTCTGTTTACATGCAATAATGGTGATTTAACTTGACTTGGAGTTCTCTCCACTAGGTATTGAATTTCAAGCCATAACTCACAAAGTGATACAACAAATCAACCATGAAGACCTTTCAAAACAAATCATACCAAATCAGCGATGAAGTGCTAGAAAAGTACAGATCAGGAGAAGCTTACTTATCCATTTGATTACAGAGAAGTCAGATATTAAGACGTTGAATGTGCATTCTATCTCCTAGGTATTACCTAGAAAAGGCTTTCCATCCAGAAAACCACTGTTAGCTTACCCTGAACAGTGACTCTGGAAATTTGGAAAATTGTATGTCTAGGAGATGGGAGTCATTGTTCATACAACAACATCTTTATCCCTACACAACACAGGGTTGTATGGGTGTGTGGAAACAAAGAAGCCTTTACTAAAGGGTACTCATATTTAATCTCACTACAGCCTGCATTCAGATTCATCTGTGAAGATGACTGGAGGCACTGATTTACTGTTCTTTTCCTATATCTTCCTCATAATGTCTAATGTCTTTTCACAAACTGCAGTCTGTATTGCAGTGAGGTGGGTACTGGATAAACTCAATAACTTTCTTCATAGTGAATGTTTCTGGAACAAGATCTTCAGCCGAGAATTATTCATGACGTGCTTTATCTCTCATTGAAATCACATTTAACATTTTAGTCCAAAATATGTTGTGTGGGTTCTCGCATCAATTCCAAAATCCATAAAATACAGTGTAAAGTGTAATACTCCACATATAGGTTAACAGCTTTTATGTAATGGAGGCTTACTTACTTTTACTCCTTTAAAAATAAATCAGGACTATAGCTCTAAAAAAAGTCCTCACAATATGTTAAGTCCATTTTGGCTTCTATGGAAATTACACCTCAATTGACCCTCCTTCTATAACTGTCAAGCCTACTCTTCTCTATGTCTTCATTCTTTCAACTGTATAGTTGAGACAGAAACAATACTCATCGATAAAGACAACTGTCTCCTACTGGATATAATTTTTTAATATTATAAGATATTTTATCTACTGGGTATCCCACTGAGAAACAGCAACCTACCATGATATTTTGTGGATACTACCAATGGTTAAGTGTCACGAGTGCAATTGAGAAACTATAGTCTGGGATACATTTTGGCTGGCTACAGGATATCCACGTAGATTGCTGGATACAAATGGTTTTATTCTTGTTGCTAAAATGTTGACAAAGTGTTTTTGGACAGTCCATAACTTTTAGCCAACAATTTGCTTGTGTCCTTATTTGTCATGGATGTTATGGAGAGGTACTGTCTGAAGTGCATGTATAAACTGCAGCCATGACACACATGATCCTACAGTAGCTGGCTCACTAAGGAAACATCCACAAGTGTACAGTTATAACAGTTACAAGCAAGAAGTACAAGCAAGAAGTTACAAGCACTTATCATGCTCATTTGGTCAACAGCTTGTTCTATAAGAAAATCAGCAACAAAGTAGCTTATTTCAGAATCATATATCCCTTTGAGTACAAAATGTTGCCTGTTCTTGTTTCCACTTGTGTTGAATAGTCCATGTTTCATTGGTGATTGTGAAGTCCATTGGGTGGATATTTTCACCAATGAATCCCCTTATAAACTTTAAAATGGATAACTTTTTATAAAATTAAAAAACGTAAATATTTGACAAATAAAATCAACCAGAACAGGACCGATTTGTTGCAATGAATGACAATTCCCTATACCTGTAAACCTGAGAAGTATTTTTTTTATTCTTTTGATGTTCCAAAAACGTTTCACTTACATTTGTTAGTTTTTTTCGACATATTTCTAGATATTAAATTGTAAATCATTTTACTGTACATTGTACAGCTGAAGACTGCAGCTAAAGATTGTTTGGTTTATGAATCAAATCTGACAAATTCCTAGCACCAGTAGTGTAAACTACTCTTAATAATCTGCAAAGTTTGCATTTTGTTGCAAAGCTATTTAATATTACAAATATGTGCTGTTTTATCAAAATACTTTAATTTCCCACATTAAGACAGAAATACTCTGAAAATGTTAAGAAGGAATATATTTTCAAAAAGACTGTAACTCACAAAATTAAGGTGTACAGCTTGCAATCATCTTCTTTTTGATATGGAGGGAAAGCAAATTATGATTCTATTGCAGTGAAGTGATCACTATCACTTATTATTCACTGTGGATTTTTCGGTTAATTAGTGAGTATACTGCTCTCCATCTGAACAGGAAGCAGCAAGCTTCTAAATTACGTTGAATGTTGCAGAGAAATTATTTGTTCAATGTTTGTGAATCTGTGGGCTGACTTCATTGACCGGAGTACAAATGGAATTATAGATGCAATTGACTTTAGAAGAGAAAATAAATAATTCAAAGTACAGTGACCCTACAGGGATGGAGTTTTTGATCACTTAACTTTCTCAAGATGGCAATAGAAAAATGAGAGGTGTTTTATAATCCACAAAGCTAATGCAGGCTCTTAAAGCTGTCTCATTTTTAAAGATGTTTACATCTGGAAGAAAGACTATTTGTTTTAATTAAACTGGGATATGCAAAGAATAAACTCCACAAAGCTCCCTCTGAAGCTGTGCTTGGTACAGATAAGACATCCTGGATGTATATTGCTAGTGTCTCTACACCCTGATGCATGGGGAGGGGGTAGCTGATATGAAATGTAATTTTCTGCAGGGTTAATGTGGTTCTGCTTCCATGCACAACAATACTGTTACAGCCTAAGCAGTCCTAAATTTTATTTTTAATATCAGCTTGCTATCATATTACTTGTTCTCTTGGAGCATTTAATTATGGAAAGGGTCATAAATTGTTCTGTAGCAGCTTGTGAATAATACTGTAACTCATACTTATCGCTATGTGAGATATAATACTCCCACAACCAAGCTGATTACCTACTTATTTTAGATAATATATATTTTAGACTGTATTCAAGGGACACTGTAATGGTAGCAATTAGATATCATTTAGATAAAATACCAAGAGGTATACGCATATTGTAAACCTTACACATTCTAAACCTTAACCAACTTCTTGTAATAACTATGCAAAATATTATTCCAATTGTTAAGAGAATATATTGAAAGGATTTTACAGCAAAATAATAAGTAAGTATATTATACTGTATAAGCATGCTTCCATCATAAGTGATATTTGTATACAAACTATCTTGAAAATATTAACATCATCCATAACACAATGATTTCTAATGGATTTTTGCTGGGAAGCACATTTGTGGCAAAACTATGAAGTTCAATTGATCTTTTGATGGATTATGAAGATAGATTTTCATTAAACAGTTAAATATATCATTTTAATTAGTGAAATTTCTCTAAAGAGATTTAATAGAAGGCTTTGTAAAAACATTGTTAGCTTTTGCCCTGTCCCCCTACTACAAGGAAGGAGTTGTGAGACTGCATTACTGACTATAATTATTAAATCCCATTTCATTGATTTATTGCTGGAAGAATGAGAATCATTCTTTTCCCTACTAGACCTCCAGGACCCTCCAGAGGCATCACACTCGGAGAGGAATTTATGAACGCACCCACCGCTGGTCTGATTAGAGCTATAAATAATACAGGATATGCAATGATAAATATTCAGCGTGAGCAGTAGGTGTTTTACATTCTAGTGCCCTGACCTTGTTAGATGCTTCTGAAAGTCAAAGCTTGCCTTGCTCCATTGCCTGAAGCAAAATTGGTTACAAATAAGGTTTCTTGTTTTGTGACCCTCCATTCAAGAAGAATGTGTCACTTGCTTATTTGTTTTGTTTATTTATATTATATTCTCCATCAGAAGCATTTTTTAGCACAGCTAGTTTTCTTCCAATTTTGTTCCCCAATACTTTTTGAGAAAATTAATGGCCAATATTAAATTTATTCGCCTTTGATATTATGCTATAGGGCTATGAAATTAGATAATTGTGATGGATTTGGAGGTCCTCGTTCAATGTAAACCCTTTCACAATCTCATTCACTTGTGTTTTATCAAATGAGATTACTGCCTCATGTTAAGGTATATTTATGTTTTCACCATAGGCAGTGTTTTTTATGTGTTTTGAAGAGTAGATCTATTTATAATGGGGCCTTCTCAGTAAATCAAAACTACAGCATAAATATGTCATTATTTTATTAGCATTACCTCAAATGCACTGTAACTGAGCAGTGGGTACTGAATGTATTTACATAAGTTTAATTAACTTACAATGCAAAATAGGCTTTAGTAGATAAATTTACCTTAAACTCAACATCAGTTTGAAAATTCTGGACTCCATATTTAAAACATTTACTGTACATCCTCCATTTACTTCTGGTAACTTTCTTGGTCCTCATCATGGTTACTGTACATAGATTACAAAATCTCCATTGCTTTATTTTAGGATTTAGTAAATTCTTGATAATTGGTACCATTATATTTTAACATGTGAATGGTTTTATTGTAAGTATCAAATATAATAATTTGAAAACTCCTCATGGTATTCTGTTATACAGTACGTGTAGTTTTCTGTTCTTGGTTTGACTATCAGTATCCTTACATTTATTTTGAAGGTGGCTTTGAGGACATAACCTACAGTATATTGTATACATATATACAGTATAGTATATTCCAAAACTGAATATGCTGTCTCCTTAAAGTAGACAAAAAGTCAAAAAGCCTAGTCTGTATTATTCAAGCAAATACTTTTCTCACCTCTGTTTCCCTCACTCTGTCTTAATTGTTTGAAAAGAAAAGATCTAAGCATTTCCTTTTGAAGGTGCTCTGAAGAACAGGGTAAGAAAACAATTAACCATATTATATCAGTTATATACTATATTATTATATTTGTAGTTTTTATAATTATTTGGCTTCATCAGAGTTGTTAGAAAAAGTTGTTGGAAATATACAAGAAGAACAAAGTTGCAGTTTGGGTGCGTAACACCTATTTCAGCTTAACTTTTGTAGCACTTGGAAGGATTGTTTAGTACCTTTTTTAGTGCATTTTCTACTTGCAGTAGGGGGGAGGGAAACTGAGTGTGGGCTTTTGTATTCACTCTCCATCTTCAATACACATTCCAAATAGCTTTAGCTGCATTTTTGGCTTAGGAACTCCAATTCCTGTGAACCCCACAGGAAGACTTCCTGGCAGTGTCTACGTCTCCTGGTTACTAATGCACCTTACCATAAGGCAAGTCGCAGAATGCAACAAATCCATTCAATTGACTACTCAAAGGTTTTGTTTCAATCTGGTCTTTTAAATAATAGGATTCTGAAGTCACTATGTCTAATATATCTTTCTAAGCGAAAACTTAAATAAAATAATTATTTAGTAATTAAATCTAATTAATATTTATACTATATTGATATTTATATTAATTTTATATACCAAAGTATGTTAAATATTCATTTTACATTCACAATGCTGGATTATTCAGCATACATTCTTATTGGTTGGATCAGTAAATACAACTATCAGAAATGTAAATATAGTATACTGTACATATTTATTGCTAGAGAAAGTTTTAAAATGCCCAAGGAACAATTGTTAAAAAGGTAACTTTTTCAGACCCCTACATGTGATGGTGGAGATTTTTATCCCTGACCCACCAATGCATTGCCCTGATTCATGTTTAATTTTCCATTACAAAAGATTAAGTTAAAAGGAAAACATCAATACCTTCGCAAAATAACCACAAGTAACCATGTTAAAGACATTGATGCAGAAAATGTTTCTGAGGAAAGTGGAATGCAGTTGTGTACCTTATTTTTTATTTTATCTATCACTACCTGCTATATATGTATATTAAATTATATTTACTACTCATGAATTAATATTATTAATGACTTTCAGAAACATTATTATACTTCAGTTATTTTAGCTACCAAAATTTCCCTTTACTTAGATGATTCCGTATCAATGTTCTCTATTTAGCAGATTTAAAAATGCACTAAACTTTTTTATACAACAATAACAACAGCAATGTAAAAAAAATATTTCTGATAGTGTGGCAATAGGTTTTTCACATAAACAATAACTGTATAATTCCCCTGATAGCAGTGGCAAGAGCCTCCATTGGTTGATTCCAGTTGGCAAGGTCCGGTCATTTACCGCCTTCTTGTTTATCAGCATCCCAAACCAGAAAATGACCAAGGCTGCTACTAATATTACTCACCTATAGATCTTTGTGCCATTTGTTGTAAAATAAGATCTCTCTAAATACTACCTTCCTTCAAATGCTCAAATTGTATGCTTTTATTGATGCAAAAATCAATTTTCATATAGGGTCAATAAAGGGGTAACAATAAATAAATGTACAAGGCTATCCAGTGAGTTCAATACTTTACAAACTTTTTGCCATGTGAAGTATGTGGGCCATAATGCTCTCTTCCAGAATTGTATCATTCTCTTTCTCCAAATTTTCTTCTGTGAATCAGGATGTAGTCCTTCAAATTGTGTGCCACTCTCAGCATCACTGCTAGAGGGGGTACATTTTCCTTCTTGTACACCAGCACATCCCTGACTTGCTATAGAGCTTCTCTTAGGCAACAGACGACCCACCAGGTTCTGCTTTCTTCTCTTTTGCTAACTTTTCTAGTCCAAGGCCATAGAGCACTACCTGGGGGTGATTTATGCCATGGTCCAGGAAGCATCTTTTCCAACTGCTGGCCATTGTCCACACCTTTTTTGCAGCATCACACTACCACAGCACAGTTGGATGGTTTCTTCCTGTCCGCATCTGTCCACTGGGCACCTTGCTGTTGTCCACAGATTTCGTGAGTGCATCACGGCCCTGTGACGGTAAAACCATGTGTGCAATCAGCCAGGACATGTCTTGATGTCTGTTCAGCAGGTCGGAGTGACCAACTCTTTTCCAGACAAGGTTGTAGTTTCCAGCTGCAAGGTAGATTAATTCACATGTATTCTTATTTAATTTAGCCCCTGATGCTCTGCAGAACAGATTTGTTACTTCCAGAGTATTCATACTCCCCTCATAATCTGTACAAAAACATTTACATTGTCGATATATAGTACAGTTTTTACCTCTAAACCTCCACTTCCGGGGATTTGTATGCCATTAATTGTATTTTCCATTATTAATGCTTGTGCCAGTGGTTCAATGTAACAAATGAATAGGAGCAGAGATAGCAGACAGCCCTGATGGTCTCCACATTTCACCTTCACTGTCTATGATATAAAACCATTAACCATTATCCTGCTTTCTATATCCTTATATAATAGCTTTACCCATGTAAGAAACCTGGATGGAAGTCCCATCTTTTGGAGTACTTTAAACAAGTATTCATGTGAAACTCGATCATAGGCTTTTGAAATCCAGATTTAGAACTGCTAGGTTGATATTCCACTCTTTTGCATTACTTATGGTGTCTATAATCAGTATCAGGGTGTCCGTGATCTTTCTCTCTGCTTCCCCACAAACTTGATCTGGATGAACAATTTCTCCTAAAACTGTTTTATAAATGTCTAATACTGAGATAAAAATCAATTTAAGATCACAGTTCAATAGAGTTATGGGTCGCTAATTTGCCAGGTCAGTCCAAACTTTTTTAAAATAATAATATCACTGCCCCTTTCTTGAAACTTTCTGGTAAGTCCTCTAAAACCTCAAATTCTTTTAAAAATGGTTAAAAGATCCCATGCTAGAATATACCAGAAAGTTTTATAAAGGGTAGGCCATCCAGTCCTGGGGTCTTACTGGTTTTAGCAGTCTTCAAACTTTGTTAACTTTTCTATCGAAAGGTTTTTTATGCTTTTTGGGGTGATGTTCACATATTTTTCTAACAGCTCATTCGAGATTTGTTTTTTCCCTTTAGCTACATAATTCCATATTAATTTTCCATATTAAGTATATTTAAAGGGATTAGATTAAGCAGAGGAAATCTACCTGAAGAAGGATCCACGGCTGAAACGTTGTGTTTTCTTTCTTCTCTTTCAGCATGGAATAAACCTATTACTTGTTCCTGTCCAGAAAGAGAAGACAATTGGCAAAGTAACCAGAGTCTAGGAAGGGTAGATTTCCTCAAGGGGTCGGAAGACTCATATGAGGGTAATCCTAATGATCAGACTCTAGAACCAGAGATTGAAGAAGAGAAGGTGGAGAGCGATAGTTTGGGGGGGGTTTGAACCGGTTCAAACCCATGAATGATTATTCAGGGCATAAAAGAGTGCATTATGGACTAGCTGCTACACCTTCAGCTTTTCAGAAGCTGATGACTACTATTTTCAAAGAACGTCCAGGTATACAGTGTTATTTAGATGACTATGGACGCTTTGCTGCAGAGACGATGCTCATTGAAAGACAGTACTTCATAAATTACAGTAGACAGGTTTGCATTTGATTAAAGAAGAAGTGCAAGTTTCACCACGAAAAACTCACATTCTTGGATCACATTATGTGCGAAAATGGTACGCTGCCAGACTACTCGCACACGGTATGCTCCTGCTCCTTCTGACATTCCAACCCTCAGGTCATTCTTGGGCTTGACTGCGTAGTATACTAAATTTATACCTAATTATCTACAGTTGTAGAATCCATGAGACATGTGCAGAGAGACTCTAATGCCTTCAAAAGGACTGAGAAAGCACATCAGGGTTTCCAAAAAGTAAAGCAACTAATTTCAGAGAGCTCTCCACTGGCTCTGTTTGATCCAACACTGCCTACTCAAGTGTCAACTGATGCTTCATACTATAGAATAGGAAGTGTTTTGACTCAGCTCCATCCAGATAAAACTGAGCTGATTGTAGCTTTTGCTTGACGAACATTGACAGCCACTGAGAGGAAGTATTCAGTTGTTAAGAAAGAGGTCCCTGCACACATCTGGACTGTTGAACAGTGGAGAACATACTGTACTTGTGGGACACAAAGTTCATATTGAGAACAGACCACAAGGTCCTAACTACACTACTAGCCACTAAGGCCAAGGGGTGTGCTGGTCTGAGAATAACATACTGTAATGCTAGACTCCTCTGTTTCAACTATGATGTTTTTTACAGATGTGGAGTTGATAACCATACTGCTGATTGCTTTTGCTACTGTCACTGCCTAAGAAGGGTGACCTTACCTGAGATTGTGAGCCTTAGACTGGCTGCTGTCTTTAAACTGCTTTATGCAGTGTTCATGCCTGACTTTGCTGCTGCCTGCAATTCCTGACCCAAGCAAAGTACATTATGTACCTACCTTGAAGAAGGATGGCCTGCCACACCTAAACATTTGCCTGCTGATATGGTTCCTTACTTTCGGGTATTCATGACACATATATACTAAGAGTAACTCATAGGGTACTTGTACTACTGACTTTATGCTCACACATTGTCAGTTTAGTTCATGAAGGTCATTAGGGTGTAGTATGGATGAAACAAAGGCTGAAATATCTATATTGGCCAAAAATGGATTCACAAGTACAATCAGCCATTGCAAACTGTGTGATATGCCAACTTAAAGACTGCCAGGATTGTGCCTGCATCTCTGACTACATTACCCAGATAGTCCTTGGCAGAAAATTGCCATAGACGTTGTATGTCCTTAGGAACTGGGCCTGCTGACCGCAAGTTTGCTATTACACTAGTGGACTAATATTCTAAATGGCCAGAGGTTGCTTTGCACCACACATGACAGTTTTTTACACTTTTTTAAAGATCTGTTTTCAGTCAAAATGATAACCTTCTAGTCATTGCAACTATCAATGGACCTTGGTTTCTTTCCTCTGAGTTTAGTGTGTTTCTTGAGAGAGATACATGAAACATATTCTCTCTTATATTGTATATAGAAGGAAACAGTGTTGTGGAAAGATGGAACAAAGTACTTAAGGAGGCGATTCTCACTGGAGAGAGAGAGTGCCCTGGAAACTCTTCATTACTGAGTTCCTGCAAAACTATAAAGCTAGGGCTCACATGACTACAGTTACCTCTCCTTTCCAACTTCTGATGATGAGGACTAAACTGAACATTCTTTCACCTTCTGAAGAGAGTCCAATAAAAAAGAAAGTGAAAGAAAGAGTCAAGGAAAAATAGCACCAAATGAAAACGTACGTGGATGCCAATTGCAATGCTAGGACCTCAAAGTTCAAAGACAGTCAATTTGTTTGGGTGTGAAAACTAATTAATCTGAAGAAAGAGAAATCAAAGTTTACTGACCCTCTTCAAATCACAAGGTAAAGAGGAGTGCACAGTTACCAAGTGATCGATGGAAACAACCTGGGATGCTTCAAATTTGGCAATGCTGTCTGCAAAATGTAACTCAACTGCCAAAGAGAATAGCAGTGTTTATCCAAAACCTGCTATTGTGGTGAATACACACCCAAGAAGGTTTGTGTTGAAATGGCTAGTATTGCTGATTTTTAGATGTGTGCAATTAGTGTAATTCTTTTACGAGAAGAGGATATGTTGTGTTCACTCTGTATGTGATTTGCTTTAGGACACCAATTAGGGGTTGCTGTTGGGAATAAAAATAGATTTTAGATGGAACAGGAAGGAAGTAGAAAAAGAATACACAGAAATAGCCAATTTTTTTTATAAAAGTTATGTTCTTCATTACTTCTGCTTCTTCATTTCTCTACTGATATTATAATGTATTAAATATGATAATATACTGATATTTCTATACTGATAAAACATTGGTCTATAGAATACCCTATAACACTATAACTTTGCTTTGGATTAATCTAACTGATATAGTATTTGCGCAGTACATAATTAAAAAATGTTTTGTTTTTTCTTTCAGCTCCCTTTTGGTCTTTTCTCCCTCCATGACTTCCTTTTCAATTCTTTATGGTCTCTCCCCACTTCTTATTCTTATTTCTGTATGTTTTCACCCTAACAACATGTCTGCTTAAATGTCCCTTACCATGGAAGGGTTTCCAGTGGTCCAGAAAGCTGAAGCCTTCTTCTACACCTCCATATTCAAGTCCACCTACATGTTTTGTGCTAACGAACTGAAATATGTAATTGTTCACTGTTCCTGGTGCTGGTAGGATTCTAAAGAAAACAACTGATTTAGTTCTGTTCTTCTGTTTCTTGCTGAAACAAGATGTTTGAATGTGTTCTGCACGGAACGTTGGCTCTTTATGCCAACATGGTCCACAAGTAAACCTAAAGAGGAATCAGTAAGACTTTGCATGTAAGAATTATACAATGTCAAAGAACAGCCTGTTCAGTGCTGACCTGTGTCAGATAATTCTTGTTAGGTACAATATTCCTTATATCCAAATTCCTAATATCCAAATCACTCAGTACAGCTGGTGGCATTATCTTCAATAAAGGAATTACATGTAACTGATATACTGTAATGCAAAGAAATATAGTGGGCCTCCAGCTAACAAGCACATTAATCCTCAGGCTTCTACATAGGCCAAGTTGACAGTGGTAAAACAGATCAATATCTATTCACCTGTGAGATATAAACACAGGTCAAAACCCTCCTTCAGCCCCTGAGGTCATTAAGGAATATATTAGATTCACTGTCATTCTCATGAAGCTTATCAGGATTGTAAAGGTCAGTACAGTCACCTTTAATGATAGCTTGGCCATCCACAAGTATCTTAGATTCATAAAGCAAACTCAGTTCTCACCTCCAGGTCCAATTAATCTGTGCTAGCTGTTTGTCACAGAGTAGTATGGCCAAACCACACTGTTTGTTATTTAAAATAGCACATCACAGAAACAAACTCCTTGCTCTCTAGCATGATTTTTATACTAACTTTTAACTACAGTAATTTTACTATATACTGTATGAGATAGTATCAAGTATTTTAAGAAAACAGAGTATACTGTATAAACACTCTTTAGACTGAGAATATCAATACATGTTGGAATTTGTGGAGACAAGAGGTCTCTTTTGTTTATTAGGAACTGATGAAAGTATAGTAAAATTAATATATTTGTGATAAGGGATAAATAATTTGATGTTTTTGGAAGCATTTATCATTCAGTTTGTATTTATATTACTGGCATTGCAGTGATAGTTGTATATCTTTAACAAAGTTTCATACTGATTCAACTCATTTTTGTGTTGAAGTCATTAAGGGATTGCCTTCCATCTCATAAATCATATCTTTGATAGTGACAGTACTGAGTGAAGGCATAGCTCAATACATTTTGATTGACGACAAATATGACTGTTATTTAACCCTAAAGTTCTTAAATTAACTTTAGATGGGCCTGTCAACATCATCTCATGAAGTACCAATTAATGGCTTGGCTTTTTACAGATCAAAAGAATGTATTTCTAAAGGAAAATCAGATAGCAAAAGGTCATTCATCTCTTCTTTCTCAGCTAACCTTTTCTCAAATGATTATTAAGGATCTGCATCCGAAACATGCCTGAATGTTTTTGTTTACACAGATCCAGAATACTTTGCATTGAGATATGATCTTATTCACTGCTCTGAGTTCTCTTTTAATAAGTGCTGGGTTGAATAAAATATTTCAGGAATATGTATTACTTTAAATCTGTGCACTTCTTTTTTTCTGGCTAAACAGTCAATTCTTTACAGCACTCCACAAATAACATGACTTCCAGGCCTGGGTTAGTCTAAACATGTGTCCTAGATTGTATTGTTGCAAAAACAGGTCATCCTCTTCTTGATAAACTTATCAACTGACTACATGTCCCACCACTCTGTAGAACTATTATATAGTATTATAGTAAAATATCATTTTTTTCAGGTACCATAATGAAGAGAATCATCTAGAACTTATATTACAGTTCTACAGAGTGGTGGGACATGTAGTCAGTTGATAAGTTTACCAAGAAGAGGATGACCTGTTTTTGCAACAATACAATATATTTTAGTCTCAAATAGACCTAAAATTAATGTCTCTTCAAACAAAATGATTACAACTAATTAGGAGAATACATTGCATTCATTAAGATTAAAAGGTTCTTTTTTTGTTTATTAATGTATTTTGTGAATTGATTGTATGGGGTCTTTATCATGAACACACTCCCAAAGTTTAAAAATGGTCTTTTTCTTAGAGATTTTTCTGAAGTTTTGGGGATGTTAGTCTGCTAATTAGAAACGTTTTTTATCTCAAAATTTTGGGACGAACACCTGCACACTCCTCAAGAGTATAACTCTCTGAAATAAAAGGCAGTCTTGTGAGGCTTTAATAAATAATGAAGAGGTTTGGATGAAAAAAGTGAATATTACGGCCAAAAGGACAAATAGTCACATTCTGTACAATAGAACTCGCCTCACATAGTACTATATACAGTATATAGATATTTGAGCAAGATAACATTTGATGTATAATGGACATGTAAAGGACGGTTCTCCTTAACCAGTATAATCTTAATTATTTGAAGTAATGCACAAAGTAAACAGTATGCATTTTAAAGATGAATAAAAAAAGAAAATACTGTATCACTGCTTCTTGCATGCTAAGCATTTTGATTAATACACCAAATTTTCTCCCTCCACAGCCTACACTGTGACTTGGTCCAATGTTATAGAAGAAAGTTTAATTTTTGTCTTCAAGAATAATCCTGATTTCTCCTTGAAATATGCAGATTAGTTTGTTTTTGTGACAAGTGTTAATCAAATCTCATCATAATTTGCTTGATAAGGTCAACACCAAAAAGAGGTTACAGAAATTGACTACTAAAAGACGAAACTGGAAAAGCCATTTAATATTGTGTAATTAACATGTGGAAACAAAAAGATTTTCTTTGATAAATGATTTTAAAATAAAAAGACAATAATATATGTCATGGGCATTTTTATTTCTTTTTAACTTCCTTACAACTTGCACTGACTCATAAATGGAGACTTTAAAAGAAAGTTCAGGAGAGGTCAAAACCTAATCTTTCTTACTTCTACTCGCCAGTGGATCTTATACAACCTACCACTCGCACATTATTGTTCCATCATACTTTTCAGCTCTTAAAAAAAGACAGACATTACCATACAGCTCTCTGTGGCACACTTCATTTTCCATCTGCTAGAACGTGCACCCAACTACCCCTAAGGCACGGAACTCCCATGTAATTCATCAGACAAATTCCTCCCTGAACTCAAAACTCTAAATAACTGCAATAGCCTCTACCCCACTTCATCCTCTTCTCATCTAATTCACCTTCTTCAAAATCTGCACCTATCATGTAATCTCCATCATTGCTTAACCTACCCTCCATTTCCTCCAACCCACTTTCCTTTTTGCAAGTTTCCCAGTGATTGCCTCATCACTCCATCCAATGCCTATCCCTGTCTCAGTCTCACCAGTCTGTTCACAGCTCTTCCAGTAGCTGATTGTCATAGGCCCCACAACATTTCACCAAGTACATATATTCTCCAGGCCAGTTCAGTCATAGACAAAGAGGCCTCCTTCCTCCTCCATTGCTCCTCCAAAGTTATTTTATCCTCCACTGACTGAGAGTGAGATTGAAGTGAGAATGGAAGACATTCAAAGTCTAGCAATCACTTTTTCAAATTTCTCTGTTCCTACTAATTACATTACTAAATACTGCTCCACCCTTTCCTTTGGGATCACAGCAGCCTTCTCCACTGCTCATTGAGGAATCCTGGTCAAGGGAATAACATTTCTAGAATGCTGATGTACATTTGACCAGATCGGAATGATTCCAGTTTCTGTACACACTCTGCTATAAACGCTGCTACTGAAGAATTTTGCATTGGTGTTGTGGAGTCCCTCTTGTTTCTTTTTGTTGTTCAGACAGCCTCCTCCTTATGTGCTCAGATTGCAATTTCCTCAGCCAGAAGAAATGTCAATGAAGCTACTGTAGCTACTGTAATTCAAACCACACCTCTGATAGGCCTTGAGTAAGGTTTTAGCCAAACTACTGAACTCTTCATTATGAGCAATGCTAGGGATCTAGGATGAACAATATTTATTTTCTTAAATGTAACAAGTTTTTTGTCTTCTTAAAAGTTAACACATTTACCCATACAGAGTTCTAAAAGCAATAAACTAAGGCATATCAATAAATATATGAATAAGTTTGGCTGCTCTTGAACTATAGTAAATCAAGAGTTATTGTGCTGCAATAGCTCTACTTCAAAATCTCTATATCAGCAAAATAAAGTGATCTTACCCTGCCTTATTTTTTTCCTTCGTCTTCATAAAAATACAATCTGAATAATAAACATGTGAGCTCGCCTGCCAGTTAGTTGCTTGTTCCACTGAAATTAAGTCGGACTAGTAAGTTGATTGATTAAAGGTTCAGTGATCTGTGGAAATGTTTTGCTGTAGTTCATCAAAATTGTATTTAATCAAATATCCCTTCCTTAATATTCAATATTATAAGAGGTAAGTGACTCCTATAAGGCGAGGTTTAATTGCATTAGTATTAAAATACATTTTTAATTACAGATGACAAAGTGTTCA
Organism: Atractosteus spatula; assembly: GCF_055471065.1. NCBI lineage: Eukaryota > Metazoa > Chordata > Actinopteri > Semionotiformes > Lepisosteidae > Atractosteus > Atractosteus spatula. The sequence continues at coordinate 50,631,068 of NC_142709.1, read as the reverse complement.
ATGTCAAAGACACTGAACTCTTTGCAAAAAGAGCACAAATAAAAGCCATGGGACTCTACAAAGTTATTGCGATTGAGACAACCGCAATTAGACTACCATACAGGCACATTCAGATAGCCTTAGAATTGTCTGGCACAAAAACAATTTCCCAATTAAAGGCAGAGTAGTGGCCAGCTTTGTTATCTTGACCTTGCTGGCTATGTGGCCACACTACATCCCCTGCTGTTAACCCCTTTGCACACAGTGCTGCCTCAGCAGCATCCTGCAGGCAATTAAGATAAGAGCTCTCCATCATCTGTGAGCTCTGTTTTTTTTCCAGATTAAACTTTGAGTTGGTCATTGCTGGTGTGTATACAGTATATTTAAGCTCCCTTAAAATGTTCAGCTAAAACAAGACATAGTTAAATGACCTCCTACCAAGCATTCAATGATCACAGTCACCTTGCTACAAGTACCTCACACCTTAATTGCTAGTAATGTTTGCTTAAAAACTGCATACCACTATAGATTGATACAAACAAGTGGGAAGGTACTGTACTACTGTACAGTATATGTAAACTCATCATGATCACCTGAGTGAAAAACCAATATTCAATACATTACAGCCAATATTCAAACTATACAGTGCTATAAGACTATAAAAAGTCTACATACTCTTTCCAAAGTAAACAGTTAACAGCTTGAAATCAAGATAAATTAAATCAGAATCTATTTTACCTATATTTACACACTGTAACACATAACCTACTGAAATATGATGGATTAGTGTACAAACACCTGAGTTGGTACTTAGTGGAATCACCTTCTGCTAGAGCTATAGCCACAACTTTGTTTGGATTGGTCTGTAGCACAACAAGGTTTTCCTATTCCTCCTGTGTAGACACTTCATAGCAACTGCTCATTAATAAGCAGTTTTCAAAAGAAAAACATACAAAAACAGGAAACAAAAAAGAAAATTATATCTATGCAACCTTGTAAAATGGTTGCAATGGTTTAAACAACCCTTCATCTCCCCCATGAAACACAACTCTTCAATTTTATCCTTTTTCCAAAAAGGACAAACAATGAGCGGCCTTGTGTGTTGTAATGGCAAACACTGGTAAAAGCTGATGCCCCATTTGAGGGGGCGGAGTCACTGGTGTAAACAAAAAGGGGGGAAAACAAAAAAAAGGAAAAAGAAAAATGTGCTGCTGTGCACTGCAGCATCCAGACATGCCCAGAGCATGTGTTGGGAGCAAAGGTGAATCACCAAGATGTGAGGTCAGCTCATTAGGCGAGCCACATTCTTCAAATTCTCACAAGGAAATCACTGAATTGGCTGCACATGGAATCGGAAGAACAGTGAGCATGTAAAGGAAGATACAGTGGTTAGAAAGATCTTCCTTTACAACACATCACAGAAAGATTAGCCTTGGTTGGGACACTGTTAAACAAGAAGGCAGTTAATGAGTGCACCCGGACAACCGGAATTGACCAAGTGATGCTTGGCACAGCTACCATTTCAGTTCATGTGGAAAACCCCCTGCCATGCTATGAGAAATGCTTCACACACCCCATAAAAACAAAAAATAGAAATAGATAGTGTCACCAGCTCCTTTTGAAACATAGGTTTCTTGAATTCACTGCACCAGTTTAGATTTTTTTTCTACACACTCTTCATGCATTTACAGTAAAGTTGGTGATCAAGCCTTGATCCTTTGGATGGATCAGTGATGTAATGCTTAGTGATAAGAACTTAACTAATGTTGTAGTCTACCAACTCATAATCAAAGTCAGGTAATACTATTGTTTAGAAAAATAATTTTTAATGTTTAATGTTTTTCTCTTCACAAAATATATATTTCATTTCTGGAACAAAATAAGCCACAAATCGTCTATGTTGCCGGTTTTTGGTGCCTTTTAAAACAACATAAGTGCAAGGATTTTTTACATTAAGTTCCATTTACATTCATCAACAATATAAGTGTGAAATGACTGAGCAATAATGGGGACTGTCCATAATGTTAGAATATAATCATTAATAGTCCTATTTATCATAAACAATTAAATTCCAGAAATAATACATCATGTCTGTATCCATACCTGTAAATATTCCTTTAAGAAAAAATCAACAAAAATAGATTTACAGTCACATTCTACATTTTGGAAGTGTGATTGAAGCCTGATGAAGGTTTTTTCTTTCTGTTGGGTATAAAAAGAGGCAATATATGGAAGTCAAACACTAGTAGCATGCAGCCTAATAATCTTAGAAAGCAGATAACTCCTCAGTTGAAATAACCTTGGGTTAGGGTGGAGCACTGGCACTGTGGCTAAGGATCTGTGCTGGTGGCTAGAAGGTTGCTGGTTCAAATCCCATGGCTGGTAGAGAATCCTACTCTGTTGGGCCCCTGTGCAAAATAGCTGACCCTGTGTTCTCACCCCAAACTTCTCTCTCCCTGCCTGTGTGTCTCATGGAGAGCAAGCTGGGGCATACATAAGACAAATTCCTAATGCAAGAAGTTGTATATGGCTAATAAATCTTATCTTAGGTCAAGGTCATAATCTTAATGCTTACTAATACACTTACAGTATACGTAGCTTCTAAGTATTAAAATTCTTAGAGTGGTTTTGTTACTCTTGTATTATATCAGCTCACCTAGAGTCTAGTGGTTCTCAAACTTTTTGGACCAAGTACCACCCCTGACCAAACCAAAGCATCCAAGTACCAAGTACTTTATGTCATTTTCTCATAGGAACCACAGAAAATCTCAATGACCAACATGAGCGCATGTGAACACACACACTCACATGCACATATTATAAAACTAGCACTGAGTACTTAGTTAATTTGGATCGAACTGCCTTGTAGCCATTTTCCGATGCTTGCTAACACTAGCAGTGCTGTCTGTGTCAGGTTTAGCAGAAGAGCTAGTGTCGGTGGTCGCTAGGGTTACCATACGTATGGATTTTCCCGGCCATGTCCACTATTTTGTTCCTTATATTTCTGCCCTGAAATGTCCAGGATTTTGATCCCATTATTTTCACCATGAAGAATAATTAACAAAAGTTATAAAGATAGTTAACAAGAGAGAGAATTTCTTAACTTCTATAGTTCGCTTTGCGAACTCCGTTGTCGTTCAGTTTTCGTCCTGTATGAGTATGATTCTGTCATGAGAGAGCGAAATCGGTTATCAATATCAGTGTCTTTACTCAGTCTGTGCAGTGCAGAAGCATCCCCTTGAAAGGCCCCTATTTTGTTTCTCGTTTTCCTACCCTCAAACACAATGCCAAAATAAACTTCTGTGTTTTCAAAGTGGCAGAAAAGACTGGGAATGTTTGGTGTGTAAGCCTGGTACTTTTGTCACCGTGGCAAATAAAGGTGTACTTGACTTGCAAGCTCATGTTGACTCAAACAAAAAGGCAATGCAAGGAGAGAGTTCGTCAACCAAATTAACAGATTATTTTGTCAAATCTGGCAGCAAAACAGAGTATATTGTTATTGCAGCAGAGGGGACTTATGCATTTCACACAGTTAAACATCATCACAATTACTTTACCAATGAACATAAACGTGGGATTTTTTGAGAATCCTCTCTATCCCGACTCCTTTCCCAGATAAGGCAATAGGAAAGTTCCTCAGGGTGTCCTCTTTTTTTGATGTTCAAATATGGTAACTCTAGTGGCCGATGTACAATCCTCCTTGTTCTCAACAGGTGTGCGTGATCTATAGGAGCTGGCGTCAGTACTCTTGGTATCTATTCCTTTCAGCCGTGATAAAATGCTTGATTTTTGCGAGGTATCAATTTTCGATCATTTGTTCTGTTGGCGAATGTGGCGCTAAGCTGTGTCTCTGAATGCTTGAAAGGAGTATGAACACTCAAGTATTAGCGTGCGCTGTATCAACGTAGCTAAGTATGTAGGCTGCATATTTGACACATAAACTCATTTTATTAAAATAGAAAATATGAAAACCCATCTCAAGCTTTCTGAAACCGAATTACAGATGAAACATTTACATAGGTTTTCTTTCCCAATTTTTCAGTGCACACAACAAATTTCCAGGGTCATCTGGTGGTACGCATACCACAGTTTGAGAACCACTGACCTAGACACTACATCATGTAGAGAATTTGCTTCACTGATCTTCAACTGAAGTAATGATTAACTTTTAGTGGGCCAAACTGTGCACATACGGTATGGTCTATTCTAAGTGAGATTTTAGCTAGGACATCAGGGATAGCACCCCTACTCCTTAAGCAGTGGCACAGGATCTTCAAAGTCCAAGGTGTCATGAATTCAGCTTGCAGTCTTATCCAGTGGACAACACGTCCTACAGTATAACACTGTATCCCCAGTCACTCCACTGATGTGCCACCTATTAGCCCAGTCCAAGCAATACTACGTACAACATGATTTTCTGTGAAGTACTAAAATGTAGTACTGATCAGAACTGTCTTTGTTTAGTTTCAGAGATCTAATGAGATCAGTTGAGAAGGCAGTAACATTGCTGTCAGAAGCAACTCTGGGATTCATGAAGATTTTTATTATGTACTTATTGTATCTAATGTAATTCTAATTTATTTAAACATTTGCCTTATTTTTTTCTTGTGGTGCTAAGGTTCATGCAGATATACCTGTATAGTAACTGTATATCATCTACAGGTCCACAGCAGATCATGTGCTTTTTTGTGACTTGAAAAATATCCATTATTTACTAATGTATTCACATACAGTATCATGTATTATTATTTATATTACATACATAATTCTTTTTATATAAAAATGTGATGTATCAAACAATACCCATAGCAAAATTTTAGTTTGTAAATTAGCATCACACAAAAAAAACATCTGCAAATAATGAATCACAAAAAGCTAGAAATTTAGAAATGTGTGAATTGTCTGTGTAATTTGTGGAAGCATATGTAATCTGTGTAATTTGTGGAAGCGTATAAATATGCAAACGTTTTAGATTAACAAATATAAACAAAGTCTATAAATGAGTTAGATATATTATTACCTGGTCTTATTTTTCACATTTGATAATATCAATTTCTATTTTGATTAAAATATTTCATGATATATTAGTTTCTTTCAATGTTCAGTCTCAGTAATGACCTTGAACTCCAAAGTCATAGAGCATTCAGATAAACAGCATACTTTTTTTAATTAGTAAAACCATGAGGGTTGTTATTTTTTAAGTAAGCTACTAATCCTGTTAATTTTATTCCTTATGTAAATGCACTAGAGTAATGCCATCTTTTTTCTCCTTTCCCTTCTGTTTAACATGGTGTTGGCAGGGATGCTACCTTCTTTAACAAGAGCTCATGTGCCTCAGCTGCAGTGCATTTCTTGTAAACTGCTTTTGTGGTTTGTTTATTGCAAAAAGATCAGATATATCCTTCTTGCTTTTCAGACTCAGGTTATGATGTCCTATCATTTTAATATTGGTGCACAGTTACTGTACAATTCCCACACAGGCTTTGCTAGTTTGTGTTGTATGTACTTGTACATATTGGAATGAAGGTGCTGTGGTAACCATTCACTGTGTCCATAGTTTGTGTTATATAATTCATCTCAAAACTACTGCCATTGCAATTTTTTGGAAAGACAGTGACCAAATGTTTCATTATCGATCACAGCTGTATTAATGCATAAATACATGAGGTTCTGGGTGTATAAAATGTGGACTAAATGATGTATAAAGTGACAAGCATGTCTAGAGAGTCACAAGCACTTTCAAAATAAAAAAAAATGAATTTATACACTTCAACATATATTTGTGAATCAACAGCTAAGATACATACTTGCAGAAGCAGCCATTTAAAATGCACAAACTCTCAGGTGATACACTGCAATCTGTGCTGTAACATGATGAACAGCACCATGTCTTATCATTTTTATTTTTCCAAATAATCTGATGCAAGATTGCATTATCTAGAACTGCCAGGTGCAGCAGACAATCTTTAAAGTACTCCAGCTTTTTATGGTTGTTAGCTAAATCTTATTTCAATAATAAAAATGAAATGTTTGTTAACCCATTAGTGCTTTCTTTTGCTAATCATACTGTACAATATGCATACCTTACTAGTGGAAAAATATAATTAAATACAATAATTACACACAGCTCCAAATAAGATTCTGTATGTCATAATACTGTATAATACTAATAAAATTGTTGTTTTTAATTACGTACCGTATACAGAATTATTAATACTAATTAGATAATAATTAGAAAATATAATTTTATTTTAAAGATTGATTATTTAAATATATTATACATAGAGGCTTTAAAAACGTATTGTATTTGAAAGCAAATAAACATAAATAAGAGGCCAGGACTGATTTTTATTACTTTCAAATAATTACTTTGTCATGTACTATAAGTTGCATTGTAGCTGGTACAAATCAGCATTATATAAAGGGTTTTTCTTTAAAGATCAGAAACTATACTTTCATCACAACCAGGTTGCAATAACTGTCATGAAATGTTTTTGATTTATAATATGCTGTTTTTTTAGTGTGTGTTAATGTTGTGTACATTTTTGTTCAGTGTTTTGTATTTATATATTTTTAAACACTTTGGGTTCATGTTTCATTTGGTTTATACTGTATATAAACAATTATAACATCAGTAATTTAATTATTTTATATATATATATTATACAATGGTTCTTTGCAGTGTAATGGAAAATTAAATTTCCTATCAAATAAAACAGTTAATAAGCAATGCTTGTACTCATATAACCAGAGTGACACATTGGTAGCAACACACAAGTTGTACTTTAACAAATTGCCTCTTGAGGATAATAGAGAATTTTTCTTTAATAATTGTGTGTATCACAGTATGTCAAATAATATTAATCAATAAATCAAGTAATAACACGAATGCACCAGTTTCAGTTTTTGTTTAGGGTTTTTATATAGGATTTATTATAGTCTAAAATATTTAATACATACTGTATTCATTTTTTTTTTCTGTAGCTGTAGCTGTTCTGTAGCTTTTTTTACAATTAGCAACACTCTTGATAATGAATGAAAATGCCTGCAATTTGCTTTCTTAGTTTGTCCTTTTGTAGTGAGTTACAATAACAGTCTCCTGCCTCTCTTCCTACACTGACGACTCTGCCAGGGAAAACTAGGGGGAATCACTAAAATTTGTTCTTTTCAGTTTAATATCTGATATGTTCCCAATACAAATTGTGATGCAATAGTTTAAAACTCTTCCATGTGCTGGGCATCCACTCATCAATTACAATGCATCTCATTTGATTTTTCGTAACAGCAATTGATAGCTATGGGCTTAAGAGATCAGGAATGTAAAGTGAAAGTAAAGAATACCCTGTGTGCTGAGACAGTATCTTTCAAATAAAAAATAAAATTTCAAATAAAATGTTACATTACAGCAAACTGTAAAGGGTTTTGATGAACTCTAAACTCTAAACTTTCTTTCTATCTGCATAGCTCTCCTGACAGCTGCCTCAATGTCATTTTTGCAGGAGGCCGATTGGGTTGTGAGTCAAGTTCTTAACCATAAAGTGAGTCTCACTTTAAACATTTTAAAATAAAGGATATGTTTCAATGGTTACTTAACTGAATACAATTTACAATTTGATCTTGCTTTGTAGAACCGAAAATCCAGACTTTTTCAATACAATTAATAAAGATATTTAGCTAGCTGAGTAATGTTTTATATATAAGTCTTCATGTTTTCACAGCTGCTGTGTTGATTTAGGTTCTGTTTCATTACGTTCATTTAGAGAGTAGAGAGTGTAGGAGTTTATTGCCATATGTACATATACATTAGATTTCTTACTTGCTCCATTCTCTCAGGGCTTGCACAGCACAGCAGATGACACAGTACAGCAGACAACACAACACGATCAGGAACAACACAACACGATGTAGACATTACAAAATGATACATAATACTGATAGTATATACAGTCAATAAATAACCACAACAATAAATACTGTATGTGTAGAGAAAAATACATATGTGGTAGTGAAAACAAATAGACGGTAGTCCAAGTCAAAATTGCATAGTGCAGAGTTCTGAGGCATTTCAGTTAGTTGTTTAATGCACACAGCCGTTGGGTTGAAGACGTTCTGAAACCTAGTGGCCAATGCTTTAATGGTGCAGTATAACTTACTAGAGCACAGTAAGTTGGGCTTCAGTGCAATAGCAAATGATGTGGGTCTCATGAATTGATGGTAAGTCACATCCTATAATCCTCTGTTCTGTTTCCACAACCCTTTGTAATGTATCTTTGTCATGTATGACAAACCATTACCACACCATACAGTGATATCACTAGTGAAGACACTTTCTATGGTGCTGTGCTAAAAATTCATGAGTATGTGCTTCCTCATAACACATTTCTTTAGGCACCGCAGAAAGTTGAGCTGCTGTTGTGTCTTTTTTAGGCTGGCTGTACAATCATAGGTGAACAGCCTAGGGAGTACAGGAGTACAGCCTAGGGATGAGACAGCAGCTCCAGTGTTTAGGATCACTAGGCTTCTTTAAGACGGAACCGTTCTATGGTAATGTCTTGTACGCATGTCTTTTGTTTATTTTTGTGTTATGTCTTATTTTTTGTAAAGAAATATGCGTGCGACCATCACCTATGACCAACAAACACTCATGGACCTGAGATTTAGAGCTTTGAATCGAACTTCAGAAAAAACAAAAGTACACAGCTTTGCTTCTGAAGCACAGAGCAAACAGGACACGAATGCAAGAGGAAGTGGGGTAAGAGTAGCAGTGTGTTAATACGGCTCCGACAGAACACCTGCTAGCCCCAGCTCCCCAGCATCCTGCTTTTAAATGTGCAATCGCAGGACAGTAAGATCAACGAACTTCACTGTCACATCAATAGTCAGCACAACTTGAGAGACTGCTGCGTCTTCTGTTTCACTGAAACCTAGCTAAAACCCATCATTCCAAATACCAGCTGTACAACCCACTGGATTTGCGCTTCATAGAAAGAACACACTGGATCACTTTTACACCACCATTAAAGGAGTATACCGTTCCATTTCACGTCCTCAGTTTGGGAAATCTTACCATGTCTCTGTAGTCCTTCTTACTGTTTACCAGCAGAAGCTAAAGAGCTTGCCACCTGCAATAAACATTGTGCAACTTCTGAACAAGAACTAACAGACTGTTTTGTATGTCCAATAGACTAATATACTATAGATTATATACTGACAAACATCTTACAGCACACATGCACTCTTACCAAGGAGCAAGGAGGTGGGAGGGAGAACATGCAGAACATATAAACTCTGCACAGCCACAAAACAGAGGTAATGACATGCTATTTATTTTAGACAAATATGTTTATAAGTACCATAGCTGACATGACAGTAAAACAGTTGAAATGAAAGTACTGGTTGACAATAATTATAATTTATTTCAAATTAATTTAAATCAGTCAATATCATTGACTTTTAAAATGTTGATGAGATTTATAGAGCAGAAACACATTTTTATATTTGATGGGATATGTAATTAAGAAGTTAATCAAAGAAGGAACAGATAATTCCAAAATAACATAGGAGAAAGCAAGCAGAGACTACTTGGGAAACAAATGACTGGGAGACTGCCTGAAAAACTACATCTCCCAGAAATCTGTTCACCATGGACAAGAGTTTTGATGCTGTATTATGAATTCTTCTGAATGGTTGTATCTGTTGTTGCCAAAACTTGTATTACTCATAATTTCAAACACTCTTGTGTTTTCTGTCTAAATAATTTACCTCTATAACTTGGAATAAAGCCTGTGATTACCAACAATGGAATACAGCTATTGAGATGAAGGCAGGATTGCATCAGTAAAGCGAGGGCTGTACTGTATACTTCTCCAGGCACATCCATACAGCAGCTTAACCTCTCTCTTGGTCAAACTCAGCACTTGATTACAATGTACTCAGTCTCCCCTGGCAATATTGCCACCTGGAGAATGAGTAATGGGATTAAGTTATCCATTATATTGAAATTATTTTTACAAGCCTGTTGCAAGAACATCTACAATGATGTTTAACATTATATGTCTAATATTCTGAATATATTTTTTTTCATGTGCTGGCCTGTTGTCCTTGCATGCCTGAGAATTTCTGAATGTTTTACATACCTCTTTGAATACTTCACCATTATCTCAGACCACTACAAAATTCAAGTGGAGATTCAAGAGCTCATGAGAGTACAGTATGATGATATCAGAGAAACATTGCAGTTTCTAAATGCTGCCTTGGCAATGGCCTAACAATGTTTAGATGGATTTGAGCTGCTTTTATAAAATGGCTCCCAGGGTTCCTTATCTCTTCAATGCAATGTGTGAGCTTTGCACAGTGCTTCACATTGTGCTTTTGTGAAGCAAAGGGCAGCACAAGAATTTGTGAACAACACTCACTTGTTCATATCTTGCCACTGTTTGCTTCCAATAAATACAGGATTTCTTTCAAAGAGACTGTCTATTGAGATTATGCTAAAATGGCAATGGGCCAAATATGAAATCTGTACATTCTTCAGTGTACATTTCTGTCGTGTTCAAGAAGTGGATTGGTAATGACTGGAGATATACATATGTACAATACCTTGCAAAAGTATTTAGAACCTTGCACAGTTTTCACATTTTGTTACTTAACAAGTTTGCTGCCATAACACTTTGAAGTAGTAATTGATATTTGACCTATTCCACACATTCAAATAAAAAAAAGTAAATAGATAATCGATATAAAAGAAAAATGGAAATTGGAGCTTTTTTCTCTAAATGTAAAGAGATGATGCAAACCCAACATAGTGCATTGTTCTGTCAACACTATCCCTACTGTCAGTACTCTGGCATAATGTTATAAATTCTGCTTCCCATCAGCGGTGACTGGGAAGCTTGTCAAAACTGATGGGAACATACATGAAACAAAGCATTAACACATTTTAGAGAAAAACATGTAAGATATCCAAAACTAGGACAAAAATAGAAATTCAACTTTCATCATAACAACAACCAAAACTACAAGGTAATATTTTGTAGGTTTAATTTTGGATTTTTCTTTATGTTTTTGCCAATGTCTTGCACCCATAAATGTGTTCAGTTCAAGCATTCAAGTTTTGATTTAAAATACCTTTAAAAATGTGTGTACAGCAATCATAGTTGAACAAAAGAGGACATCATTGGAAGACAGTGAATACTGATGTTGTTTAAATAAACAAATCAATCAATTAAATTATTTTTAAGCAGTTCTGCATGTTAAGAGTCACCCTTAATTGCTTTAGAAACACTTTTGTGAGGTAAACAAAAAGTACAGGAGTAGAGTTGTGTAAAAACAAGACATTTTGAAAAAATAACCTATTTGGTTCTCAAGGTCAGAAGATATTTACTCTGGCTCTGTTGTCAGATTTAATTGAACAAAACAACATACTTTTTGAAAGGCACTGTATATAATATACTGTACAGTAGAACAATCTTAGTTTTTTAATAGTTTTATGAGTTTTGAAGGATCTCATATTACCTAACATACTGTTTTTCTGAACCTGACTCTTTAGTCAGTGACTGAGGGCTTAAATATAGACTTTGCAATAGATGTCTACTGTTAAAATTGTTTTAGATAATCAAAATTGCAAATAAAAATGTGAGTATTTAGATATCACTGAATCTATCATAAAAACCTTAATCTACTGCAAAATAAGCTCTTTGCTAGATCAGGTTACAATTTATATAAGTATATGTTATGTATAAGCAATGAATCAGCGACCATTTGTAGAGATTAATTTGCTCAATACTGATTACACTTTAAAACACTAAACACAATCACAACACTTATGGTACATGAGTCTTGTTTCAAACAGATGGTGTTTAGAAAGACTAAGCACTATATTTTAAACCACAAATTGACACATGCTGGCATAGTATATTTTTTAAGCATTTCAAGAGTCTACAGGCAGCAATCATCTGTGCTTAATCATGTAAAGTACTAGATCTGATGTCACCTATTTAGCTAATAAAAGCTTGGACTCATTTTACATAGAAGGTGGGTTATAACAAGAATATATATATATATTTAAAGAATAGGCCATAGTGTGCCGTAGTGTAGTTACTTTGGTGATTCCTAGTCTTCTCTGGTCCTGGCTGTCCCAAATCCCTCATGTTCCTCCCTGCCTTGATTCCTACAAGTGCAACATCAGGTTGTGGGGAGGAAGCCTTCCTCACCTGCTCTATGTTGAGTTCCTCATGTCTGAGTGCTCTCCTGGGTCCGACACTGTAGTCTATCTCACAAGCCTTCCTTCTCCAATGTCCTATGAGTTCACTAACTGGGGTTTTTTGAAGGGCTCATGGCTCGTGGTTCATTCACCGGGGGGGTAAAAACATCTGGAAGTGTCCCTCTGATGTCTTAGGTGTTGGCAGAGCTAACTGCTCAAGGCTCATTGAGGATCTGGATGTAGCCAGATGGCCAGGTGTAACAATGTATCGTGTACCCTCAATGCTCCCCTTTCCCATTCTGAGGCCCAGTCAGACCTGTCTCGCAGTATTTCATGTCACCTCTACACTATGTGGTAATTATCAAGTGTCTGTGCAGGAACCATTGATAAATGGGAAGCCTAAGGACAAAGAAATACAAATGCACCACCCTTTTAGAGACACCAGCCATTCAGTTTCCACTGAAGATCAAATCAGCCCCAGACACCTTTTGTCCCACACTCATTATTTCACTCTGTGACAATGACTTTCTGACTTTAATCAAAATCAACTTTAAAGTGTTTTGACTTGAAGGCCAACTGCCTGGGCAAAGCAATTGGAATGCCACTAAAATGACCTAAAGGGGTTTTACTGCATAAGCAGTTGGGCTGATGTAGGGGAATCTGTGCAAGGATTTCTGGGAATGAAATTGTGAAGTCCCATGTTCATGTTCTAGAGAGCAAGAGATTTATGGGAGATAAGGTTTGTTTTTACCAGTCAGTTCTCCACACAGGAAAAAAAATAATTGCCATTGCCAGAATTAAATATAATGAGTCCCTTTGTGCTTCTTCATCTGCTTTGTGTTCCAATCAGAAACATAGTACATGCAGTAGGATACTTATAGGTAAGAACCAGACATTGTTTGTTAAAGCATAACAAACTAAAAAAAAAGGAATGCATTTTCATACTTAATCTTTTGAGGCTGTGTTATTTTAGATCTTAGATTTTCCCTCTAATATTAATAAGAAAGCTTGTGCTAGTTTTACATAATAAAATATGTAAACACTGTACTAGCACTATCATACTGTAGGTATACTGGCACCACCAGTATGTTCTGTGAATTAATATGTTTAAATTGCCACTGGTTTGAGAAATTAATAACAGGACTATCTAAGCATACAACTAAGATAATGAACTTAAATGTGTTTCCAGTTTATTTTTGTTTAATGTATCAGTTCTCACTACATCTTTCATAACTCTTCAAAAATATTAAATTTTTGTTTGGTAATGTAATTCACTTCTTACATGTATCAACTAAAAATAGAACACTGACCAATTCTGTGTCTAAGTGTTTGCTTTGTAGCTGTACCATGTAAATTATTCTGATTGGAATAGAACTTATTTCATTTTTTTTTGTGTAGCACTTATGAAGAAAAAGTTTAATGAAAAAAAAGATGCCTTATTGAACTTTGCACTAGCTCTTACTTGTAATCATATCTTTTGTTTTGACCTGCACCTGCACTTAATACTGTACTTCTAGCGATAAAAGGGTTTTTTTTTCATTTACTGAAACATTTATTGATTGTAAATCTAAATTATGAGATTGTTTTGATGACTGTAAGGAATCAAATATGATAATTTATAGTCTCAAATACAGATTCTAAATATGCAATGTACAATTTATTTATACAACACTGATATATACAGTACATGCATGAACTAACTAGAACATGCATAAACTAACAAAAGTATAAGTATTTGTGAATCGATCTGCTGTGATATGAAAGGTTGATCATTCACTCTGGGATTTCAAAGAAGAGTTAATAACATCAGATATTAATATACAGTACATATATACAGAATACACATACGTAATAGTTGATATATACAGCATACATTTACAGTATATATACATATATACAGTATATAAACTATTATATATCAGCTATTAACTATTAACATGTTTTATGGTCTACTTTATAGGTTATATCAGTCTAATGCACATATATCTTATTCATATTCTAAAATACAAGTAAATACAGTATTCATAACTATCGTGAAGTAAACTATCAAACATTTGTTTAGAATGGTAGATCAACTCTCAAAAATTATAATTTAAACAAAGAAGATTTATACTCAAAGATCTGTTCACCAAATGTTTCTTGATAAGTTTAAACTTCATGCTGAGCGTCCAACCCACGTCTCAGATGGATGATATGGTCCATGGTCTGAATTCTTAGCTGCTTGCAATGTGCTGGGGGTGTTCCAGTGAAAAGGAAGTACTTTGCCTAGTTTTACTGAGGACACTATGCAAGTAAGTTAGAGTCTGAACTTTAAAACAATATGTGCTCAGTTGTCTGTTCGGGTCCGGTGGCAAGTAAGATGGGTGGGAAAAATTAGGTTAATTCTGGCTATAGCTTTTTAATGAATATTTTGGATATTTATAATGTCAACAAAAAGATACCAACAGTCTCAAGTTTGTAGATCAGGCAAAAACAATTGGTTCACAAAACACAAACATTCTTCTGTTGCAGAAAGAAAATTTTGGCTAGAATTCTGTTCTTTATTGACTCTCTCAGCCTGGAGTCTTGGAAAAAAGTTTTGAGTTGACTAGGACTACATGCAGTCAGGTGATCGGGAAAGTCAGAGTGGCAGTGCTTTTGGAGAAAGAGGAGGAGGCAGTGAGTTAACCAACAAAAATGAGTTAGGCACTGACTTAGTTAGGTACAGATGCAGTCATTCAGAATGAAAGCCTGATAAATGCAGCACAGTGCGCAGCGCTTATAAAAAAATATTGTGTTGTGGGACTGCTCTACTTTGTAAAACTGCCAGTGGTAAAAAACTAACTATGTTTCCCAAATATCCACAAATGATATTTTTAGCTGCCAAAATTTACTTAGTTAACTGATTCCATATTAATATTCCCTATTAAGTGGTATTAAATTAGTATTACAACTTTATATAATACAATAACAGAAAGTAAAGTGTTCTTATTGTGTATTCTTAGAAAAGGATAAACCATTTTATAGCTTTTTATGAAGTATATAAACTTTATATAGTTAGAACAAGCACATCAGAACTTTTCCAAAATAACCACCACATTACCGAGTCTTTGATAATGAACCAATCGTTTCACTAACATCTAACTTACCACAAGTGCCACCTTTTCGATCGTCTTTGGCTAGCGAATTACATACTGTAACACAATGAGATACGTTACTTTTAACATATTTGGAAGAAATATTGCTAGTTCTGAGTGGCTGCATCTGTACAGTATCACAGTTGATGATTGGTTTGGAAGTTATAAGGTATAGTCCTGATATCCATCCTGAAGGTGCCTCATTGGATGATTATGCTTTGGGTGAATGACAGTGACCTCTTACCTATTGTCCTGGTCATACAGGGAATAGCAGATTGAAGGAAGCCAGGCTGCACCATACAGTATATCATTAGGGTGTTTCAGAATGAACAAAGCTTTACATTGTCCTGGTCTGTGTTTTGGACCTGAAAGATGTTATTTTTATCAGTTGGGCCCATTTTAGCTGCATTCCTATGCTTTTACGCAGAGGTCCAAACTGCTTTGTGAAGGCAGCTAAAAAGAAGTATTAGAAATATTTAATAACACTTAATTCATAACAAGTAACATGACATGCCTTGTTGCCATACACTCTTATACGGAGTCTGCTACGGAAAATAAATAATAATGTAATGAAATAGGACACCAATTGTAATGAAATTCTAGTGTGAATAACTGAATAAAGGTAGGTAACAATCTAATCAGATGAAAATCAATATTGGGTCCTGACACCAGCTTGCCTTGCAAGCCTATTCTAGAAGTGAACAATAACGCATTATTTTATATAACCTTCCCTGCTCTGGACTCCAGCTCCCCCACTAACCTGACTTGGATGAAGTGGTTAGAACATGACTGGATGGATGGATTACACAACCCTTGTATTGAGGGGATACTGAGCATCACATGTGCTACACACTATTTGATTCTCCAATCCATGGTAACAAAAATAATAACCAAGAGACAAACTTAAAAGTTTTCTGAATGTGGTGGTATTATAAAATACAATAAATTCAACTGAGAACAAATTAACTGACATCACTGTTATTACTTAGAACAGATAGCAGGCAACATAGCCTGGAAAGGTATGGAAAGGCATAGGAAAGGTCACTATGTGTGTTTGTATGAGTGATAGGCATTGCATTGTATTCTTTTCGATTTTGAAGTTCTTGTCTAAGTCATGAATATTAATAAATTATGGAGAATTTTTAACTTATTCATGTATTACTCAAAGGAGAATCTAGCTACATGATTGTCATATTTTAAAATTTCACCAAATATTCTTTTGCCTAAGGTAATTTGTGGGTTTTTATAACTGCCTTTCAAATCCAATCACTATAGCTCAGTGCATGTTTTAACAACAACAATTATGCATGTTTTTCTAAAGTATTCTTTAGTACTGGTGAAGCATTTTCAACACATAAGGCAATTATAAACAATAAATCTGTTTTATTTGTTTTATCTGTTTAACATTTATCACATGGCCCAACTGTTCCACACTGTGCTCATTATCATTTTTCATTCCTCATGTAATGATATTAAAAATAACAATAATTCTTAAACTTTACAAACAAGGCAAATCTAAATATCCTGTGGTGGCTTGGTGAAGAATAGCGCAGACAACACTTGTTCCCAAGGCAGCGGAAAACACAGTAAAATGTTGAGCCCATTAATTGAGCAAACAGCTTTATGCTACTGATCAATAAAATTACACTGCCTTCCTGACAGGACAATTCTATAATAATTTCAGCTCTGCATGCAGAAGTCTCTTGTGGGTATTCTGGTGAAAGAACACATCTTGTTTAACAATCCCTCTTGCTTTACATCTGGAATTTGCATTTCTAGTTGTATTTTCATGTCTTCTATAATGCAGATGATTACGGATCAAATTAAGTTAGAAATAAGGCTTGGTGTGATACAGATTGTCCCCATTCAATTTTATGTTCCTTATCAAGTGGTAATTGGAAGGGAACTGTCAGCTCCACGAAGAATCAGGCAACTTCTTTCTATTGTATAAACTGAATTATTCATTTTTCATTGAATTCCAAGAGGTACAGTATATAAAAAGGTGTAATGTAGATAGAGCAATATCTATCAGGTACCTTTGAAATTACTTTGAACTCCATTGTGTTTTTTCTATATTTCATCTAAATCTCTATTTTTTCTTTAGAAATCAATGGTGTGAAGGGAGAGGGGAGGGTGCCTTACCAACTAGGGTATTGTGGGGATGTGGAGAAGGATAGGGGAGGGAAAAGGAGTGTTTTTCCAAGCTTTGTTGTTATTTAATGTCACTCTCTCCACAAACAAAACACATTACAAACAAAAAGAATGACATTACCTTAGATCAAACACTGACCTTTAGCCAAATGAGCTTTATACTCCAAATGGACTTGTCTGTCTTGTAATATTTCCTGTGTTGTTAGATGTTTACTTGTCTTGGCAGCTTTGCTCAAGGTCTCTCAAGTTGATTGGGGATCACTTATGGACAGAGGTTTTCAAGTCTATTCCAAGATTTCAATAGGATTCAAGTCAGGATTTTCACATTCACTTTCTTATTCTTAACATAGTGCTACCAACACCATGATTGGGTGATGCAGTATGTGGATTCACATCAGATATCACACTTTCCAATTTCCCCCAAATTCCCAATTTTCACTTATCTCACCACAAAACATTTTGCATATCACATACTGTAGGTGCTTTGTTGCAAACCTGATGTGGGATTTGAAGTTTTATTTTCAGTTCCATAAAAGCCCCCTTTGTGGACTAACCAGAATATTGTTGATTTATGGACATATTCTCCTGTATCGGTCACTGAACTGTTTCAAATTCATTGTTCACCTCACCTAATGGTGGCATTCTTGACAAGTTTCCTCCTTTTCCAGTGTTTAGGTGGCTTCCACTTCTTAATGACTTGACAGTCCTTTAAGAGATATTAAGGTCTTTGACATTGCATTTTTCTTTCATATTATTGATTTACTTCTTTCTTTTTTTGCATTAAAAGTGTGTATAATAAATATTAACTGCTACTTAAAAATGCAATTACTGCAAGCTTTTATGCAACTTGAAATGAGAAAACTGTGCATGGTCTGAATAAATATGTAATTTAGGTTTGCTATAACAAAGGGTGTGAATATTTGTGTAATCAACATATTTTATTCTTGGATTTTTCTTTGCTCCTTTTGTTGACATTCAGCTGCTTTCATCCAAATAAGTGGTTTTGGATGTTTTTGGTTTGAACATCCACATTTTGACTGAAAACATTTAGATGTGTGTAGTATACTGTACATCATTTGCAGTTCAACAAAAATAGCAAATGTTTTAATGGGTCAATGCACGAGCAAGGCATTGTAATGGTACTGTAGTATTACATTCTGCCATAATGCAGTTTTTGTAATAAATGAAATAATGCTACAAAAGTAAAATGGACCACAGGAATGAAACTCCTACAGGCAATACTGTAGATGTGGTCTCTGAACACCTGCATGCATCTGTTTGCAATGTTCTTCCATACATATCATTGTAGTAACACTGAGCTGATGTAGCACACCCTGAAGTGTAAAATGGAAATATTATCTTTTTTATTTATGTTGCACATAATATGGAAACATATTTTCTGCAGAAGACTACTGTATGGATGGATTGCAAATGTATTACTTTGAGGTTGGCGTGGATGTTACTTCCCTCTCACATATGATTTTAAACAAGAATGTAACCCTACAATGCTTAAAGAACACAAACTCTGAGACAGAAATAATAACTGTTTTGACAAAAGTTAGTACACATGGATGAGGCAGAAACATAATCATATTATGCTGTTTTTTTTTGCTGACTTAAGCATTTCTGCATATAATTTTAAAATCAATAAAGAGAACTTCATGAAGCAGGACATGAACATTGATAGTCAGATATATTCATTTGTGTAAAATGCAAAGAATACCGATGAATGGGGCTGTTTGAAACTGCACACAAGGGATTTCATGGTACATTATCTACAGCTGCCCCTTTCTTTTCCAAAGTCTGCAGTCCAATTTAAGCTTCATGAAAAATGAATGTGTCAGCCAGGTCTCTGGTGGGATGTTTCCTTGCATGTGCAAGAAGTAGGCAGTTTTGTAAAATCTAACACAACAGTCAACATTAATTTTAATGCACTCACCAACACCTTGGTCCATTGTAATTCAACAATTTTAATTCCTAATTTCTCAGCTCTTCCATAAAGATTGAATAGGCTTTTTCTACAATCTAAAGTCTTGCAAAGGGTGACATTTCTGAAGAAAGGGTAGAGCAGCACAAAAAGGAAGAAAAAAGGTTACAAGTACTCTTGTTTTAAATATTATACTTGTCTATGTAAAAGTACTCTGTATATGCAGAAATTATTTCATTATGAAAATTGCTTCATAAAAAGAAACAAAAAAACTTTCAATCAATTAGCAATAATTCAAAATAATGGTTAATTTGAGAAACAGGTTATTTTTAAAGTTATCTTCAAAGTAAGGTTATGAAATTATATTAAATGAAGTATATTGCTTGAATTGCTCAGAGAGTAGTGCTACACTCTAAGGCTTATATAAGGTGTTTTGTAAATAAAAATAGCAAAACAACGTCATCCATAAAAATGACAAGGGAACCCAGCATAAAAAGAGTCATTACAGTCTCTATGATCTGTAAATTAAGTTTACATCTAAAGATCGGTAGTTTCGATATTCTTTCTTAATTTCTTAATTTTATTTCTACTGATTATACTTCCATGTTTCAGCCTATTATCTTAAACTACCCTGTCAGTATTTTACCCTGCTAGCTTTTTCCAACTCAGCTTCAGACAGAGATGGATCTGTTGTATGAAGAATAGAAGAATAAAAATCCAGTGGTAATAATGTTCTTTAATTGTTACATCTTAGAAAGAGATCATAGAAATACTATTTCAGGTGGGTAGCTGCGTCAGCATGCGCAGGCTGCAAAGGAACAAGTACTAGGTTTATTCCATGCTGAAAGAAAGAAGAAAGAAAACACAACGTTTCGGCCATGGAGCCTTCTTCAGGTGTGAGAAAGACAAGGCATTAAGCAAAGGTAATGTAGCGGGAAACAAAGGTTGGGAGAGAGAAGGAGTGAGAGGCGGGAGCAGGGGACAGAAAGAGAGGCCAGTCAAGAGGTGTGGAGTCAGAATAGGTGTAGAGATGTGTGAAATGAAACCTCCAATGAATAGAGAAAATTTAGAAGAAAAGTAGTCTGTCGTTAAGAGAAGGGGGAAGGTGTGATCCTAGCTGCAGGATAATTTTGGTTTCGGTAGTCTTTCTGATGTATGAGTTCGGAAAACCGTCTTTGAGAACACAGACTGAGAGAGTAGAGTGGTCATGGCCGTCAGAGGTGAAATGGGAAACAATGGGCTTAGAGAGATCTTTAATCTTAGCAGCCCTAACATGTTCTCTGAAGTTGTCTCTGAGTCTCCTTCCTGTTTCTTCAATGTAGATGTCTGGGCATTTACTGCAAGAGATAGAGTAAATAAGGTTGCTGGAGGTACAAGATGCCATCTGGGTGATCCGGAATTGTCCTGAGGGGCCTTGAATGAGTGTGGTGTTAGATGTGTAGGTGATACAGCGAGCTCTGTTGCAAGGGAAAGTGCCTGGTGTGGATGGTTGCTGAGGGCGGTCAAGGCAGCTGTGAACAAGAAGGTTGCGCAGATTAGGTGGTCGGCGATATGAGATGATGGGGCAGTCAGAAAAGAGGGCCCCAATGGAGGGATCATCCTGTAGGATGGAAAAGTTGTCGGTAATAGTCCTGGGGATAGGAAGTGTGTTGGGGTGGTAGGGAAGCACCAAAGGAATGCGGTTGTTACAGCGAGAGTTCCTGATTGAGTTGATGGTCCAAGGGGTGTTTTTGGCTCAAGCAAGGGCCCTGTCAATAACACTGTGTGGTGTCTCCGGGGGAATAGGTAAATGTAATACAGTAAGTACGAAAGTACTCACACCACACACTCTTCTTTTATTTTCGTGAAGTTTTCGGCTTTTCTTTCGTTCGTCCGTCTTCCAAACCAGTCCGCAATCCGTTTTCTCTATCCTTGTTCAGTCCGTGTTCCAAAAGTCTGTAAAATCCCACAAATCCATGCTGAGTCCAAATCACAAGCCGTATACCATTATCCTTTATTTATTCCGTAAATCCGTTGTCCTTAAATCTTTATCCACTCCAACCAAACTCCACTATCTCCTCCAAAACGCATTCACCTACTGGCTTCCGTGCCGGTTCACTGTTTCCGGGGCATATATATTTTGTTTCCTGATGAGACCCACCTGCGTCTCGTTCTCTTTCAGACTGAGCCCTTTCCATCTGCGGGTCAGCTGGTTTCTCTTAGCGGCCATCTTGGTCAGGTCTAAGTCAAGTATAGTGAGCAGATCGTTACTAAAATACCTGTCCTGGATGACCCTTCCTCTGGTCCTCTTACAACTGCTAGGGTATCCTCTGTTGATGAAAAAAGAGTACATTTTGAGGGCTTGGTTCTGGAAGTCGATGTCGTCGCTACAGATGCAGCCATTCAAAGTGCGCGTTACAGACACGTACTGCAGGTGGCGTCGCGCATTGTGACGCAAGATGACGCGAGGCACCGCAGTACGTGATTGGTTGACCGACAGGGGCACTCGTGGTCCGTTGGTCTGTCGTAGAAAGACTTACAGTAAACGTCTTTGCTGTGCCCGTTGTAGATATTGAATTTTACCACTGAAAGGAAATCTTAGTAGCTGAGCATAAAAAGAATAGGAGCATACTGTAACGCGTGTGAAGGCCATAAACGATATTAATTTTGGAACATAAACATACAGTATATGGCTGGTCTTGGTACTTTAAAGAAAAAATACACACCAGTATTCCATTTCTCCCTAAACATTTTAAGCATCGAAGTCTTTAACTAAAGAGATACCGGAGTCAACAGGCATACATTTAGAATTTGATTAAAAGGGAATATAATATTGAATCGCGTATATATTTTATGAAAGCAAGATTGCTCAGCTGGACAAAAGTACACAACCTACCTTTATCAGAAATATTTATGCATCAAAGCCTTTACCGAAGATATTACTAATAGTATTAATAATGAATGACTTTGGACAAGCTGTATACTCAAAGTATAATTTCTTTAGCACATTTGTACAAGCACTTGGAATCTGTCCAAGCCATACTTTGTCAGGCATTTTGTTTTACTTCAACGGGCATAAAAACTCCCTTGCTTTTAACAGGGCGTTTCATAATTTCTAACTACGAAAATGATTTAAAATGCGACACTTATCATTCAACTAGAGCTCAAAACATCACAAGGATCCTCAAGAGCACAGCAAAGACTGTATTAAAAGATACTTGTATGAGATACATGAGAATCCAGGCTTTTTTTATCAATGCTTTCTTTTCCGTATACCAGATTTTATGGAACCACTTCAGAAGGGTGTCAGCCAGTCAGATTCCAGGAATCGGTACTTTAAAGGAAAAATACACACCGGTATTCCATTTCTCCCTAAACATTTCAAGCATCGAAGTATTTAACTAGCATGTGAAATAGCGTGTGAAAAAGTGGTAGTTTTAAGCTTTTCCGCTAATATAATATGGAATCGCGTATCTAAAGAATTTAATAACAATATTGATTTAAATCGTGTTTTGATTTAAATCGCAAACGCGTGTTTAATTATATGTGTTTTTTTAATCATAATCAGGCTAATGCAACAAAAATTGAAACAGTATCTCTGTCTTATTTTTAGTAAATAAAGTGCATTTTTGCACACTATATGTGCAAACGTTTTATGATATGTCGCTGTTGTGAATGTCTGTGGACATGTGCTGGCTGGACAGGAGGCTCCACTGTACACAGAGAGCTTAGAAGACAAAGATATCAATTTATTTTAGTCAAAAATTTATATATCACCTTTAAAAGTGGAATCTCAAAGCAAAGTAAATACCCAACATTGATTGAACCCATCTGCCATGCTAATAAAACACCTTGAATTGAATTGAATTGAGGGAAAGAGGGGGGGAGGGCGCGCGGCAAATAAGATACACTCCACAGGCATCCACAACAGCAACATATGAAACGTTTGCACATATAGTTAAGTTATTACTTGGTTTTCAAAGTCAGGACATTAGAGTCTTGCCACACCCGGACTGTTAAACCAACGCATTAGCACGTCAAAGCCCATTGAGGACTCGGGCGCAATAATTGTTTTGTCCCTTGATTTACTGATCTGCATTAATTATGGAAATCGAGTTCCTGCTCTGTGCAGACGACCTGGTCCCGCTGTCGCCCACAGAACAGAGGCTGCGCCAGAACCTGGCACTGCTGGAGCAGCACTGTCAGACCTGGGCGCCGACAGTCAATCTGGACAAGACCAGTTATGGTTTTCCAGAAAAAAAGCCAGACCCCAGGGAAACAGCTACAAATTCACACTTAACAACACATTAACACCTAACAACGGGAGCAGGGACGAATTAGGCCAGTACCCACTATTGTTAAACATACAGAAAAGGATATTAAAGTATTGAATATTAGTATTGGCTTTAGTATTAGCCATACAGAACATTAAAGTGCCCCTTTTCCATTCAGCGGGTGCCTGAGCCGCTGTGTCCTATCTTCTGACAGTCGCCGTTGTGAACAAACATTTCTTTGAAAAAATGAGACGTTTCCCTTGGTCAGAGATATAAATATATAATATATAAATAAATTAAATTTAACTAACATGTGAAATAGCGTGTGAAAAAGTGGTAGTTTAAGCTTTTCTGCTAATATAATATGGAATCGCATATCTAAAGAATTTAATAACGATATGATTATATTCGTGTACTGCGACAGGGCTGTGTAGGGCTGTTTCGCCTGTCTCTTCATGCGACTGTACCAGGAAGAGGATTTCTTTCTATTCGAAACGTGTATTTTAAAAGTTTAAGAAGTAAAAACCTTACAGCGTACACAGATTTCTAAACTGATCAGGATCGTTATCTTTGTCTTATGCATAATAATGTTCACCGCTCTGTCCAGCAAATTAATAATAAACTTTATTTTATATAGCGTTTTAAACGAATAAGTAATTAGATTGCTCATAAACCTAATCACTTGCTTTTTCTTTTTATTTAGGCTCAGATTTCAACTATAGATCGTATTATTAATAACCATAATAACAACCAACCAACAAAAACAACCATATAAACATAATACCAACCAAAAACATAGATAACGACCACAATACAAAATCAAATATATCAAACCATTATACTCTCGCAAATTCCTCCAATTATCATAATCCCGCCCCTTATGCAAATCCAAACCCTCCTCCCATCCCAGTTTCTCCTCTTTATCATAAACAAAATCCACCTCAATTTTCAACATAAAGCCTTGCTGCTTACTGGGTTTTTGAGGGGGGGAGGTGTCTTTCGCTGGAAATCTCGCCTGCTTCTACTTTACGAGTACAACCCCCTCTCTGCAGGAGTGCTGGCTGTGACGAATTAAACCAGTTTCACAAGTATTTTTAAAGTAGGAAGTACAGTGTTAACTGGTAGCTGGGCACCTCAATTAAGTCGCTTTAACATGCTAATGCGTTGGTATAACAGTCCGGGAGTGGCAAGCTTCTAATGTCAACTCGACTCGATTGGAAGACAATGAACGTATTTTAGCCCTAAATGAATTAATAGCAAACATGGTTTACATAAAATACATTTTTCCAAGAAAGTTTATAATAATGCGATCTATAGTTGAAATCTGAGCCTAAATATAAAAGAAAAGCATTTTCAGAGAGCAATCACGCTGTGTTTATGTAGAAAAAGCGATTAGGTTTATGAGCAATCTAATTACCTATTCGCCTAAAACGCTATATAAAATAAAGTTTATTTAGAGATGAATGATCAGTGTCGCAGTTTAAATAATTTTCGTAGGAGGGCTTGGACAGATTCCAAGTGCATTTTTGCAATTTACGTTGCATTGTCCAATGTGCTGTTGTAATACAGTGTAGAATACAGTTAGTCTAAGCTTTATCAGCTTTATTTATGGGTTGCAATTTAGAAAAAGTCAAAAACCGCACTCAAAATGCAATTTAGAGCTTTCTGGCAAGAGGAGACACACAAATTATAATGTAACATGCCACTGTTTGTGCATGAACAAAGTTATACTGCAATTTTCCTTAGATACGCAATTAAAAAAAATAATTTTTTTGAATCCCCGGCGGAACACACTCCATAAGAATCAGCGCTTTTATACAGTATATTGCCTTTAAACACATATATTTAAACACGCGTTTACGATTTAAATCAAAACGCGATTCAAATCAATATAAATGTTTATTTTGTAACGCATAGGTGACTATTCATTGTTATTAAAAAGACTTAAATTCGATCATGTTGTGATATTTAGAAATATAAATTTGTTTGGTGCGAGTGAGGTTTTATTTAATCTCTGACCAAGGGAAACGTTTCATTTTTTCAAAGAAATGTTTGTTAAAAAATAAAGTGATACTGTACAGTAGTTCCATGGGATTCAATCACAGACCATGTGACATGGGAGTCAGGAAACTAACACACAGCGCCACCAGATTTCATAACGCTATAAAAACGCTATAAAATAATGTGACTAGGCACAGAACAAGTTTACAGCACAGTACAATAATAAATGCTGACCATGACTTTAGAAGCATAAATTACCTTACACTCAATTTAAACACAAGCTGTCTTTAGCCCTCTAAGCTGGTTCATACAGAAATGTAGAGATCCAGGCTCAGAACACACAGCTTCATTAGCGAATACATATGCAGGACAACTAGAGAAGACGTTTTACAGAGGATGGATTTTTAGAAACATCCCATCAGTGACATCACTGAAGTCAACTCCTAGGTACTGTAACTGTCATGTGGATAGTTTCACAAGAATCAGACAAAGGTTTAAGCATCGCTTGTTCTAGATAAAACTGCAAAAAAAAACAACAACCCATAATGTACTTCTTTGCGGCTCTGTTTGCCCAAATCATATATTCACAACGTTAAATTAGAAAATAATATTACGTAACCAAAATCCGCAATATGGAAACAGAACCTGTGTAATTGTTGACAGATGATGTTCTCGTAACATTTTTACAAGACAAACTACAACATTTAAAAAATGACTTGTATGATATCTCTAATCAATCCACGGCGATATACAGTAGTTAAAGCAGTCGCCGCACAAAACGAAACTAAAACGCCCTGGGCATACCGTTTCGCGCTTCTTATCAGTTGCTCAAAAGTAATTTGACCGTATGAAATGCATAATATAAACCTAGAAACATATACAGTACGTGAGCAGTACTTACGTAGTATCGGTGTCAAGACATACCTCTCAAATACTGTAAATCAAGTTAAAAATATCTCAAGACCGATTCTGGTCATAATGAAACCATGTTTCGTGTATGTTTTCTTTAAAGTACCGAGACCAGCCATATACTGTATGTTTATGTTCCAAAATTAATATCGTTTATGGCCTTCACACGCGTTACAGTATGCTCCTATTCTTTTTATGCTCAGGCACTAAGATTTCCCTTCAGTGGTAAAATTCCATATAAATATTCAATACTTAAACGGGCACAGTTAAGACATTAAATATACATATACATACTGTATACAGTACAGTTTGCATACGGTAATATGTTTATGTTCCTAAATCAATCTCTTTTATGAGCATGTGTAAGGCATGGTGAATCGATTCTCAAAAATTACTGTACTTTGCATGATTGGAAAAAAATGCGTGATTGCGAAATGCTGTGGTGTTACTTTTACAAAGACGGTCAATGAAAAAAAGAATGTGGACCAGGGCAATACTTTGAGTTTACAGCTTGTCCAAGGTCATTTATTATTAATACTATTAGTAATATCTTCGTTAAAGACTTTGATGGCTACAGCTCAAACATGAGAGGTTGAGCTTTATTAGCTCCACCTTGCGGAAATTCCGGATACTATTATTTTGCTAGCGGTATTTACCGGTAACTTGCGGTATTTAACGGTAACTTGCGGTAGACTGCGTACAGCGTACCGGAAAATAATGCGGTATCGCCCGCGCATTTTGAATGGCTGCATCTGTACATAATCGTCGTAGCCGAAGGAATTGTGAAAAAGGAGGAGAGAGTTTTTAGTGTGTTTGGGGTGAAATGAGCTCTACAGGAGATAGCTGTGTGAATCCGTGGGTTTGTAATAAACAGAAGTGGAGAGTCGGGGGTAGTTGATGGAGAAGTTGATGTCTAGAAACAGAAGAGTAGTGGAAGATATGTTAACTGTATATTTGAGGGATGGGTGGAAGTATGCTAGGATCATTTCCAAGACCAAAGTCCTTATACATTATTACCATTATTTTTTACGAAGAATGTGTATTTTTAAGATTGACCTTTGCCAATTTCCACCGTACCTGACAACACTGTGACAATATTACACTTCAAAATGGAAAGACTTTCTGTATTACAGACTGCATACTGAGTAGTGGAATATGCTTCTCAGTACAGATGCCACATAAAAAAAGAAAATACATTTCCCCAACCTTTAGTCATTTATTTATTTTTGAGAAATAATATACTTTCATTTCCTTTCATATAACTTCTACTGTAGATGCTACACATCATTCTGGCAAGAGCTCACTTGTTTGTCTTCTCAAATATTCTTTATAGGACTGAAAAAACAGTCATTGTTCCACGAGTTGAAACTTTTCTTCTTAGTTCAATTAATCTTCATGGTTTACTGCCCATTCTGTCTTTTTATAAGCTATATTTTTTGGCTGAGTACATTTTATTGTACTACACCTCTTCCCATCGAACCTCTTTTAAAAACAACTCTTAAATGTTCTCTTTTATTTGTTTACTTCTTTCTGATTTAAACATTTGTTGTTTTTACCATTAGTTTGTGTTATGCATAATATTTCATTATGTAAATGCCCTCATTTTCCCTTGCAATACCCTTAACTCAGTTATGGATATATAATGCTAGAATATACTGTATATTTGTATTTTTGGCTTTAGACAAAACGTAGCTAACTTACCATATGCTATTCTTTGTTGTCTGTCAATTTCCTATTTTGCAAAGAATTCAGCAACCAGCCACTGACTAGCTCCAGTTTTTCCAGTGGTTTTTAGCATCAATTACAATAGTTCAAGGTCTGCCTGTAGCCTACTGCCATAGAAAAATGAGCATTCTGTTATAAAGAGTAGTTTCATGTGAATAGCTGATGCAGAATGCTAGACATCCAGAACCTTTTATTTTACCTCAAAAATTAAGTTAAAACATATTCTCAGTTTTTTTACTTTTGTGTGAATGTTTTCAGAAACATTTGTTTTCACCCAAATCAATTACCCATGGAGAGGTGCAATTTATAACCCAAGAAAAAGCCTGTTGTGGCTTTTGAAAAGGTCAATGCAATATACCGGTTTCTGAAACTGTTCCAGGTGTTTTTTATACAGAATACACAAAGCCATTGTTCAGAAAGTTTTAATCTTTTTTTAAATAGATGAAGCCTTTATGTTGTCTTGTGTACAAGGTATAACACAATTTTAGAAACAATATGACGTTTGATTTATTTTGAATGAGTTAATCAAATTTGACAAACTTTAGAAACAATGAAATATTTTTGTTTAATTTGAAATGTGAAGGTTTGTGTTTATGTTTTGTTTTTCTTACATGGCTTGTATTTGTAATTTTATAACAAAAATTAACAAAAATACATTTTTGCTTATTTTTTTGCTTTAATTCACCTTACTGAGTTTGCCTTACTTCAACACAGAGTATTATCATTATCACAGTTATCAATTAAAATTTCACACTTATTTTCATAATACAAAATAATGAGCTCTGAGCACAAATTCACATTGATAATACATGTGGTTCTTAACAAAAATGGAACTCAAGAGTCACAATATGATGAGCCCATAAAGGCAACTAGGTTTAGAAAGGATAAGGCTTATACAAAGATTTAATGTTCAGAATTTGTTTTATACAGGACAGTTATAATGTGGGATTATTAAAAGAATACATTTAGTTGTGTGCACTTAAAAGGACCATTGGGACCTAATTAAAGATATAATCACAGGTCCAGTCATTGTTCAGTAAATTACTTTTGGAAAAATTTGCAAGCACAGCTACATGTACTGTATATTTACACACTTAATATTTAAAGAAACAGTTTCTTTCAATCATACTTATCCTTAAATCAAAGAAACATGATGTCTCAGCATGCTATAATAAATTGGAGGCTAGTGTAGGTTTCCAGGAGCATCAGTCAAGTTTCATGGTCCCTGAACAACATTATACTGGAGCTGTATCAAAATGCTACTTTCCATAAATGATGCAATTCCTTTCAGAACAATGACTATCAATTAAAACAAAACAATAAGAAACCAATAATACCTGTTACCATTATGTTGGAAGCAGTTATCTAAAACCCTGAATGACAATTGGCTTTCATACTCATTTATAAAACCTCAACTATATCCATTGTTTGTTGCTCAGAATTACTAATGGGACTGAACCTTATCTAAGAACTGATTCATGGGATCAGTAAGGCAAAGCTTTCAAGTGATGTGATTTTTACCATTTTGTGCTCTGTTTGCTTTTTCAGCTGAGTCAATCTGACCTCTTTTAATCACATTCCTTGTTATCTGTTTAGCTAGTTATTTGATGAGTTTGATTTTTCAGTGTTGAATCATAAATTAATTAAGTAAGCTAGTAAGCTACAACATTATGAAACTCAGAGTTTGTAAAACTTTCAGCCTGGCTGTGTTTCAAAATGAATTCAATCTTTCACAGTCTGAGAAAGTAACATTGGTTTGGTTCTGTTTATATGAATGGAGGTTAAATACGAGGTTGGTTGGTTATTTTCTACATGTTCATAGTCCTAGGGGTGTGGAGGTATATTTAATGTAATTAATGCAGTGTCAGGACATAAATTATGGACTATTTCATTAAAACTAAAAATAAATCTTTGATTTCCCATCGGGTACATTCAATTATATAAACCAAATGCAATAAGTACAAAAAGTAAACTCATTTATTTTTCATACAGCACTAAGTGGTTGTCCTCTGCAAAACAGAAATAAGCCTCATTTGCATGTTACAAGGTGAACCAGAACTCTGTATTGACCTGTTCAGGCAAACGACTGATGTGTATAAATTGGATCTATAACAGGTATGGACATTCGTTTTCAGGCCTGGTTACTGGCTGAATTTGTGAGCACTAATATAGCACAGGTCGATCAAGGATTCATTTTGCCATTTAGCCTAGGTCTTTTTCTATTATATTGTTGAAATGAGAATGCCTTTTCATTCTGTCAAGTTGGTTTAAGGTTAGCTAAATATGGGAGAAAGCTGAATCTAAAAATTGATTGCTCAAGAGGAGAGCACAAATAAAGACAGATTGCAAAGACATGGAATAGGTAATAACATATTCCTTTCCAAATGCATTGCTTTCTGAATATCATATGGAATGTAATAAGAATATCTCGGAGGGTCCTAGCATTATATTGTTCTGCAGAGCACACAACATGCCCATGGAATCACATGATATCTCAAGAATTACTGATACTAAATAACACTACATTAAGTGCACATTAGTTGCAGAAGCAGAATGAACTGCTTAAACAGCATGAAGTATTACAACGTGTTATTCGGGAATTCAACATAATGAACTCTTGTGGATTATATTGCAGTCTGGCTTTTATGTGGCAATCCAATTGTATGGGAACCTAACACTCCCCCAAAAAGATAGCCCAGTCTTCAGTTATGAATTATCATATTTTATTTTAGAAGTTTTTATTTATAGATGTCCATATGCAAATCTTGAAATTCAAATATTTTCACCTGGTATATCCTCAGGTTTTCTGCATTCTTTACAAGTACATAAACTGTACTGTATATAGAAAAAAAATTAAAACTTACTAATATATTCAGAGAATATGGGACGTATCATATGCAGAGTGATTTTTATCTCTGAAAATATGTTATACTGATATATAGAGCAATATATTTTGAGTAATTTGCCTGTGAAATTTTTTAAATCTTCAGTTCTTGTCAGCTTTAAGCCACCTGGGATACTCCAGAGATATGCTTTGCTTTTAACATGCATAAGTCTTGTTGACCAGTCCTGTTTTCTTCTAACAAAAGACTAATTAAATTTTGCATTATAATTTATGTGTCACTTCTGTTTTACTTTAACATTAAAGCTTAAAAAATAACCATGACAGCACTAGAATAACAGCAACTGAGGAATGTTCACTTGTCCTATGAGTTGTCTTGATTATTTTACTCCTGAGTGGCTAAACACTATAAAGAGTCTGAATAATGGGAAGGTTTAAAAGCTGACATTGCAGCATCTTATAAAATATTTCAGTGATCTTCCCTGGTTTCCCCTTGCATGGGCAGTGGTGTAGTAAGAGAGGCAGGAGACAAACTTCAGCTCACTAGTTTTATTGTTCTTTTTTGCTACACGGGCAAGGTACCTTCTCACTTAGAGAGAAGAGGTATAAACAGTAGAGGAAAAGATGGGCAGAGAGAGAGTAATGAGCTTTGCTTCAGGGTTTGGCTCTAGAGAGAGAAAGGGAAAGTGACCCCCTACTTATAGAGGCAGAGAGAGTCAAAATGAGTCTGCAAAACAGGAGGTAGAATAGTCAGGGGTCAGAAGCTCTCCAACAGACTGCTTCTAGTGGTGGGACACTACATTGCCCCCCCACTACACGTCCTCATGGACGACTTCAAAGTCCTAGTAGCAAGATGGTAACCTCCTCTGTCGATGGGGACATTCTGGGCGCTGGGGCTGGTACTGGGAACACAGAGCAGGGTAAAGCTTCTCCCTCAGTGTCAGGGGCCTTGGCTGCTGGTGCTGCTGTATCTGTCCTGGCATCAGGGTGAGGACTATAAAAAGAGTTCTGGGCTGCAGTTGCTTTAACCCCTTCCTTGTAAGGTGCTATGTCCTGATGACCTGATGGCCCCATGGAGGCAGACAGACATGGTAGCTGGTTTCACTCACCCTCTCAATGATGGTGCAGGGCCTGCCTCACTTGGTGTTGAGTTCTGGACTGTGGCTTTTGACTCTCTTCAGTATCTTCAGTGTTGAGAAAGTTAACACTTTCTCCTGGGTTGAAAAGGGGTGTCTCTGGGTTCCACATCAGAGTTTCTCTGGTATTGCTCACCTGCTGCTTGAGACTGCTCGGAAGCAGTCCTGTCATTGCTGGAGTCAGTGTCCAGGAGGAATGATGCACTGGGATCCAGTTCAGCCAGCACTGGCACTCTGCACAACGTGAGCTTGAGGCCATCAGATGTAGGCTGGTGTTCTTCACTCCATATGAATGGGGTTCCTTCCTGGATGAGACTGTTTAGCATCACTCATATGGTGGCCAAAGAAGGATACATCACAATGGAGCAGGTGAGACGTCTCAGGGGGCATAAGGCCTCGTGCTGCTGTCTTCTTCAGGACTTGGTGGAGAGCTGTGAGTGCATTGTCAAAAACCACCCGCGGACCAGCAGATTATCGAGATGCGATAGTCTGCTAGACCCAGCTATTTGTCCCATATCATTAAGAACAGTCAAATCAAATCAAATCAAAGTTTATTTATCAAATGCACAACAATACAGTCATAACAATCCTAGATACCTGTTCTTCACCATCAATAGATTGCTAAAGCCAAACTGCAGTATCACATTACCTGCCTCTTTCCAACTTTGTAACACATTCTAAGAATTTTTCAGCTCCAAGATTGACAACATCTGGCATCATCCAGAATGCATGTCACTACCTCCTCCCTGCTTGCCTAATTTTGCTGGTTCCCTTCTCTCTAGCTTCTCTTGACAGTGCATGCCTTAATAAATTGGTAGCACATTTGAAATCCATAACTTGTCTATTAGATCCAATTGGCTCTGCTTTATTTCTATCCTGTTTCTCGACTCTGTACTCTGTTGTCCTTAATGTTACAAATGAGTCCTTGAGCACTGATGTGATACCAGTGGCCATTAAAACAGTTGTGTTTACCCCTGTGCCAAAAGAAATCATATATGGCTCTGCACAGCCTAAACAAATTTTGGCCTATATCCAACCTACTCTGTCTTGTTTTTGGAACATGCTGTTACAATTCAGTTAAAAACAAACGTCTCATTGCAAATAACATCTTTGAACCCTCCCAATCTGTAGATAGCTATGCAGCATAGAAACAGCCTGGTCAAAATCACTAACACATTTCTTATGGCTTCTGATTCTGGTTCTTTTTCTATCCTTATTCTCCTTGAACTCAGTGCTGCCTTTGACACTGGCCATGGCATCTTACCTTCTCATCTTAAGACTCTATTTGGAGTTTCTGGCACTGTTCTCAAAAGGTTCAAGTCTTAATAATCACCAACACTTTGTCTCTCTTTGGGGTTTTCACTTCTGAAGTTGGACTGGTCAAGTCTGGTGTTCCTCAGGGCTTGAAACTGCCCCTCCTACTTTCAACATTTACATGTTCCTCCTTGTCAGTTATTAATATCATGTGGTCGAAATTCTCATTTCTATACTGACAATATTCAAATATATGTCCATACTAAACATGACACTGAAGTGGCTGACTTTGCTCTAAATGCCTCTCTGACATAAAATCATCGACAATTCAAGACTGAAGCCATGCTTTTCGGCACCCCATTAGCTATATAAATCCAATGCAGCAACACTCTCTATGTACGGTATGAAACAGATTTTATTGAGTTTTGGGGAAAAAAATACACATGCCAGCAGTATATTAACCTCCATGCTTCCAATAAAGGATGGGCCAGCTCCACTGCTGGAAAGTGTACCTCATGCTTTTGTAAAGCTGCAAAAAAATGCTCAGTGTCCCAGGAAGGTCCAGGTTTGCAAAAGGAAAGGCAACCGGAAATATAAAGCCCAGGACTAGCTTACAATGCAGACTAGTGGGTACTTCATCCGGGCAGGGGTGTGGCAGAAGAAGACTGTTTCACACATCAGTATCAGCACTGGCATATTGTATTCTACTTTGGTGCAAAGCATCTGTATCAATACCCTGATATTTCATTTTAGTTTGTGTTGAAAAAATGTTTTGTGTTACAACAAAAAAGTGCTATTCACGTTCTAGCTAGAATTGAAAAATTTAACAGTCTTTGATATTCATTGGCCTTGTTTGTAAATGTAGAGAGATCATGGCCAATCTAAACTTCCCTATACCATTGAAATGTCATTTGAAATGAAATACTAGAAAGCAAATTACTGCTCTCACCTTGATATTTTATAACCCAGTTATCATACTCAGCAGATGTGCATTAGGTATTTATGTGGACAAATCATTTTTTTTAATTTTTAAACTCTGGGAGAAGGCAATAAAAAGTCTAACAGAATATTAGGGTATACAATATAGTTATACATATAGTATAAATCAAAGGATGTTATGTTAAAATTGCAGTATGCATTAATCAGACTTTATTTAAAAAATTGTGTGCGATTGTGAGTCCCATGATATAAAAAATCAATGGACTGTACCATTCAGTTATTGCTGTAATCAGACTAGAAAACATATTCTGTTTGTAGTAGTAGGAAACTGTGGTCTGTAACAACAATAAATGGGTGTAGTATAACAGAAGGCACAAAAAGCAGATGGAACAAAGGTCTCTTGTAGGTGGCAATATTCCAATCAAAAGAATAGTTAACCTAAATCAGTTAATCATTATAATCACTTTACTGTAAGTTATTAACTAATTATTATCATGGCAGGCTATAAACATTAAATAATTCCTCATATGTAAATTAAATATAAAATCTATATTCTGTGTACAATAGGTTCATCAAGGAATTGATAGAAAGTATTTAATGTCAATTTACTAAATAAACTACTACATCACTTATACTTTTTGTGAATGGGGTGTATATTTAAAATGACACAAAAGAAAGATTTCATGAAATTCTAAACACTTTAATAAATACTGTACATGAAATCCTTGGTTAAATATTTGGGGTGCCTGGGAAGTTGAAGCACACTAGAACAGGTTTGAAGACTAAAGGGGATGAACTGGTATTGTTTGTTTGACACATTGGAAGTCTGTTTTGAAATAGAAACAGAATTAGTATAGGAAGAACAAACACAGCCAACACAGCAAAGTATGATGTGACCTTTAAATGTGGGAAAATGTGTACTTATTTTAGTTAACTTATTATTTAGGTTTTCTTATTTTTACTTTAACATATGGCGATCATCAGTAAATCCATCTGAAACAGCTGGCAAGCCGAATTCAAGTGTTAAGGTATTCATGTCCTTAGGGTATTGTTAAAAACTGTTGAAATGGTTTTGAATATCAGCAGTATGAATGGAAGCAACATCCGATGAAGGACTTTTTCCTATTCATGTCATCCTTTATAAATAAAAATTATTAATAGTTTTGAACATTATTGATTTTGTTTCCATTTAGCCTTTATCATTTTAGCTTTGAGGTTGAATGTCTGCAAAAATAAAGAAGGCCATTTACTTGCAGTTCCACTGCAAAATCAGAAGCATTACCTTCACAATAATTTTCTGTTTGCTGCTTGTAAGCACAACTGTTCCGTCGGTTTTGTTAAAAAATCATCATTAACTTTAAGGAAACTGTGCTTTCAAGGATATTTCATTATGTATGTTTTTTTTCTTATAATATTTGATTGTGTGTGGTATTACAAAATGTACAATGCTTTTTATTAATTTACACAAGAATCATCTGTTTCTTTGTTGTGCCATTAGACTGATGCAGACTGAGGCATGATGTGCAGCTAACTTAAAGTTTAAAATAAAAAATGTAAGCTTGGGCATTATTTTTTGATAGATCTACATTTACTGTATTTAGCACTTCCCTTATCTACCGTGTCTGTATAGCATTTATATAATTGCTGTTATAATGGCATGCTTAAACGGTTATTAAACATATGTATTGTTATACAAGATCTATACCTAAAATTATGTACGAAAACCCATTGTTGAAATATTTCAAAGATGTGCAGTATCTTTAAGGGAAAATATGTAATGGATGCAGGTAAACTTTATTAAATAGAGCACAACACTTTTCTAAAAACTTCTTTTCCCACATTTCCCACTTTTTAAAGCCCTGTTAGATTTTCTATTACAGACACATTTCCGTCTCAGTAGGTCATATCCTTTGAAAAGACCGCATGTGTTATGTTGAGTGCCTACATAATGTCAGTATTATCAAAGGGAATTGTGCACTAAATCCTAATCTTAATCAAATCCCCCAAAATACTTACAGTTACATACAGTACATGCCAGCACATATTTAATTATGAATGCCCTATTTATATGCCCAGAATGAGCTGTTATGTATGGGGGTTCATGATTTCCCTGAGAGCTTTCAGGGCTCCAGGATAAAGAACAACCCCAAAACCTTATAAACCCCCAACAAATTTCATTTTTGGGGTATGCATGTTTTCTCACTGTGAGCTTCACCATTTTTAGTCCAAAGACAATACTAACAAAGCTTCAATTTTTGTTACCCCTGACTATAAAATGGTTTCCATTGTCTTTCAGTTTAGTCAGAGTAGTCTGGCAGATTCAAGCCATCTCTTTTTGTGGTTCGCACTGCAGAAGAGGCTTCTTTCTTGTAGCCCAGTCATGAATGCTACATCCATGCAATGGTTTTCTATGGAAGCCCGTTTCCGCCAGGGAGTAAAAAAAACGCACAATTGTAACTGAATTCTGACTTTACTGTATATCTCAGAATTGCAACTTAAAAACTCTGAATTCCGACTTTATATCTCAGAATTCCGACCTAAAAACTCAGAATTCAGACTTTATATCTCAGAATTGAGACTTAAAAACTCAGAATTCGGACTTAGAAACTCAGAATTCTGACTTTATATCTCAGAATTTCGACTTAAAAATTCAGAATTCCTTTTTTATATCTCGTAATTGCGACATTTTATCTCATATTTGTGACTTCATAGCCCACATTTCATTCTCTGTCCTTTTGTTATTGTAACGGATTCGGGTTCTAGGGCTTGTGCCCTTGCTGCTCCCACCCTAGTTTGTGCCTCACTGCATTGGCTCGAACCCAGGTCTTGCCAGCTGAGTTAAAGAACACTTCTTTAGCCCTGGTGGCCTGCATCCCTGTTATGCACAGGGGAGGGCGGTGCCATCACTACACAGCAACCAGATCGTACAATATAGTGTTGGCCGTTCCGTTACACTACAGTATATTCACGAATCGTACAGGATCATAGGATCTATAGGCCTGAAGACTTGTCTTGTACAGTGCCCTGATAAAAATCAAATTAATTACACTAATTTTTATGGAATCCCATTTCCGCCAGTGAGGCTTCCATAGTACCCGGATGGAGTAGTGGACTGTGGGCTTTTTAAAAAGGTTTTTATTTAAACAACAGAAATACAAGAATGGAGACAGAATATGAAAAAAGATACAGAAATAGACACTTCACATCCAGAGGAATTCACAATTATAGAAGCTGAAACTTATACTTTTTACATATTTCCATTGTATGTCCTTTTTTATTTAAAAAAGAAGGTCTTCTTTAGCTCATCTGGCAACACCTGGGTTCGAGCCAATGCAGTGAGGCACGAACTAGGGTGGCAGCGGCGAGGGCACAAGCCCTAGAACCCAAATCCGTTACAATAACAAAAGGACAGACAATGAAATGTGGGCATTTCGAAGTTGCAAATGTGAGATAAGAGGTGGCAATTACGAGATATATAGTCGTAATTCTGAGTTTTCAAGTCGCAATTCTGAGTTTTTAAGTCGCAATTCTGAGATACTAAGTTGCAATTCTGAGATACTAAGTCGCAATTGCGAGATACCATACTGCGGTTTTTTTAACTCCCTGGCGGAAACAGGCTTCCATAGTTTTCAGCACTTTGTATTCCCCAAACTCTGACTTGTGTTCTACTGAGCTCCAGCTGTTGAATTGGATTTATTTTGGTTCTCAGACTACTTGTCTCACAGCCTGTGGTGGCTAAATATAGTTGCATTCTCTTCCTGGCAGTGTGGCCACTGTATCTGTGGACTTCCAATTTCTTAATAACGGATAGTAGGGTGGCAACTGGTAGGATCATTTTTTTTTAGAACTACTCCCCCAACTTGTGGAGGTCAATGACCTTTTGCCTGCAGTCTTCAGAGAGCTCTCGGACTTTAACCATAATGATGCATTACTGATTATCTTCCATTTGTTACTTCCTCTTAAACCCCAGGGATTGCCTCTATATATTCCCAGATGTTCCTTGCAAGTCCAATGAGCAGAGTGTTATTTGTAGATTGTTTTTAGATTTTATTTAGAGGAATGGAGTTGTGAATACAGATAAGCCTAGTTTTTGTAATTTTTAACTCATTTATGACAAATGTGACTATGCAATGTTATTTTATTTTGTAAAATATATAGAATAAACATTTTTATTGAATTTTAGAATAATTTTAATTACACTCTCGCCAATCGGTAACTCATTGTGTCATATGATGTTTTTTGTTCACATTTCATTGTAAGCATAAATACATCTGGAGGACATTGTGTATAGACTGTAGAATCGAAAACATGGCCTTACCATAGGTCAGTAAATTTTAATGGTTTCATGGTGGGCTGCCAGTTCCTACAGAAATATGAAGAGAAGGGTGTTCTATTCACAAATTTGTGTGAATTAATTTGAGCAGGATGTTCTCATCATAAAAAGAAAGACTCATTCATTGACCTCATTTCTGGCTGTTACTTATCACTTCTGTCAGATATTTTAAGCATCATATTTTTTATTCAACTTGTTTTCAGATAAACATAATAATGTTTATATATTACATTTACATCTTTACAAAGAACTCCAGTATACTGTACATACACACAGGAAGTTAGTCAACCTTATTTAATATGAAAAAACAACAGTTTAATACTGTAGAACGAAAGAGGCAGAGAAAATATCCTTGATATTCTCGGGATATTTCATTTCCTAAAGTATGAAAACAGTTATATAGAAGTATTGTGTCAAGCAATCATTTTGAAATCATTGTATTTATACTGAATGTCCCTACTAGTTCTTTGACATGTATATGTAAGTATAGAATGCAAAATTGGTTTGATATTGGATTTATGAAAGACTTCAAGTGCAAACAAAAAACGGAGACGTTAAATATGGCATAAAATTTAAACAAGCTATTTGAACTCCCCAGGTCTCACAGTATCTCTACCACCCAGCTGCCTGGCAATCCAGTAGTCACAAAATCATGTAATCCATTTTCTCATGTCATGCGCCAGAGCCAGACAATTACTGTCAGCACTCAGCGTGAGGGAGTTTTTATCATCTTCTGGGACAAGGGCTGCCCTTTTGGAGAGAGCTTTGTCAGCTCTATTGGCCATGAACCTTACCGAACCTGCTCTCTCAGTTTTATAGCCCTAATTTTGTGAAAACACTATAAATAAGAATCAGTTTTCCCATGGTAGCACACTTCTCCATGCTAAAAGAAAGCAAAAAAAAATGCTTCACTACAACAGCTCACTGCAGTTTCTGACCCCTTGAGTATTAAGGCCAGCAGCCTGTTACAATTATCATTCAGAAGAAGTGAAGTGCAGTGTTTGATATGTGCCAAGGTAATTTAGTCAGAGAAATTGCACGGTGTCTTTTCCAGCAATGCAGGTGACCTTTCTGCATATGGAGTAGGATGCTTCCAGCAGCATCCTGTCTGATCTGGTTTTCAAACAAACACTGTGGCTGGGGCTCCTACTGCTGGCAGCTGTTTATTTGTACCGTGCAGCATTGACTAAAATTAAGTGACGTAAATGAAATTGTTTTCCCTTGGAACTTGCTGCCTGCCGAGTCCCAGTTGTTCCCTCCTGAGATAGCTCTGAGAAGAAAAAAATGAAATGACTTATTACGCTTTCTTTCATTTGTTTGTCTGGCCGTTCAAATTTTGCATGCAATAGCCAAATATAGAGGGGCTGATGAGGAGAAAAGCATTTTTGTTCCTCAGATTTCTAAATTTTTTTTCAAACAATAAAAAAAGCTACAGCAAAACAAATGGAAAAAAATGCTAACACTGCAGCATGTGTTTTTGTATCATACTGCTGTTTACATGGATGATGACTGATGGAATGGATCAAAAATAACTAATAATAATACAAACAGGCATATTTTTTAAAGTAACATCTGGGAGATGTGATGGATGGATGCCCCATCCAGTAAGGAATTCACATGCTCTCTAGATCATGAAACCAGAATGTGATTCTGGTTTGGACTTTACCTTCTAATGTCTATCACCAACAAAAAAAATAAATATATATATATAAATGCTTAAAAATGGCATTTTTATGCTGTGTTAGATTTTAATAGCAGGTTTCATATTAAAATTGAGGAATAACAAACTTTGTTTGCAATAGAAATTAGATTGTAGTCTTTCATACAGTATTGTTGAATTTGATTTGGTGTTTTTAATCCCTTGTTGCCCAATCCTTCCTTAAAATGTAAGATGGAAGTAAGTTGTTTCCCTTCACCAAATCATGCATGAGACTGCAATTCTCCCACAAGGATATTTATCCCTCCAACCTTTCCCTTGCTTGTAGAATCATGTACAATACCACACTTAACTTAGCCTTATATGTCTCCTGCTCAAAAGTTACAATTTTGGCTTTATTTCCATGTATTCTTGTGTTAAAAATGAAAAAAGTTAAAGTTGTATTAGTGACATGGCATTTCTGTTCTAATAAATGCTAACTAAATGCAAAAAATGAAAATAGTATAATTCATACTGTACATAAAGTGAACAAATCATTATTGCTCAGCTGTTTCACAAGTTTCTGTAATTTAATAGTTATAGTCTGATGCTGAGGAGTATCCTGTAATTCCAATATAGCGTAGGAATATAACTGAGCCGTTCAAGAATGTGTTAGGAAGCTGGATGAATTATAGATAGATAAGAGTTTATTGATCCTGTAGGGAAATTGATGATTATAGTTAGTTATAGTTATTGTTACGTCCCAGTGTGTGTTCTGTGTGTG
The DNA here is from genome assembly GCF_055471065.1 of Atractosteus spatula. NCBI lineage: Eukaryota > Metazoa > Chordata > Actinopteri > Semionotiformes > Lepisosteidae > Atractosteus > Atractosteus spatula. The sequence goes on along the minus strand of NC_142709.1, from coordinate 50,589,881 downwards.
TTTTTTCTTTTATGTCCACACTGCTGACCCTTGATTGTTCTCCCTTCCCCATTGGCCAACCATCACACCACTGTTTCAATATGATGTCATCATCAATCAGCCCTCAGCCAATCAGAACTCATTTTATTCACTATATAACATGGAGGCTTTCAGGAAGAAAAGGCCTTTCGTTTGACTTCGGTCCCGTTTGGTTTTGGTTATCGCTTCGCTTCGCTTCTGGTTATTGCTTTGGCTTCGTTTGTTGGTTTGTTTTGCTTTGTGTGTGTGTATTTTCGTATAGCTTCGGCTTTGTTGTTTTGTTGTTTTTTTGTTAGTTTCTTTGTATTTTAGTTTGTGTGTTCATCCTTGTTTTGTCATTACCTTGCCCCAGTGTTACATGTTCAACTTTTGTGTTCTTTTGTACCCTACTCCTGTTGATTACTCTTGTTTTCCCTTATTTGTATTCCTGGTTCACTTGTGTTTTTGTGTGAACTTTTGTATATAAGGTTAGTTTAGGTTGTTGGGTACACTTACACACTTAGTTGATTTTGTATTAGTACACTAGTTAGTACGGGTGAGTGCCGTTCGTCTTGTATGGTTTTGGGTAGTCAGTGCAGGTTAGCTAGGGTGTTGAAGACGCCAAAGACCATGTGTTTCGGGTTTTCTTTTGTAGTCAGATTAGCTTTCCCTCACTGTCCTAGCCAGCTCCATTTTTGTTTATTTTCTTTCCTTTGGCACCACTCTAGTTCCTTACCCTTGTTATCACGCTTCCTAGTCCCTCACCAAAACCCCCCCTGCTTCCAAAAAAATTATCCTAAATGTTACACCCCTTTACCCCTAGACACTTGGGGGACGTAACAGTTATTGTATCTGTAAACTAATTTTTTTCTCTGAAAAGTGTGATGTCAAGTAAATGTCCTGCACTGGTGCTTTCAACTTGGGTAATCATCCAGTCCTTGAAAAGAGGAAAAGTCTATCAGAGCAGTAAACAAGGAATGAAACGAGACGTGGCTCTTCGGACGCACTCTTCACTTGCATGTTTTTGGAAAAAAAGGGTAGAATTCAAGTAATATACTGTAGTTTAGAAGATGGGAAAGTGTACAGAGTAAACAAGTCTTGGTCTCAGCTGTCACTCAAATAGGACAATGTTATCAGGATGCAGCTTTGAGGTGGAGGATTTAATAGGAATGAGTCTGTGGAGTGAAACGGAGTGAAAATAAACAATGGAAAGGAGCTGCCTGGAGGAGAAAACTAGAGAGAGTGTAGTAAAGGAGCAGCTGGGCCTAAGATTCAAGTTAAAGAGATTAATTAAAATCCAGACAGTGACAAGTCTGGGAGGTGATATATCAATCACATAATAATTAAAAATCAGATCTGTAAAATGGATTCTTTCAATCTGCAAATGAGTAATGTCATCTGACTAAAGAGGACATTTTCATTTTTCCTTTAATTTCTTTTTGTGTTTCCTGATACAAACTCATCTGAAGGCTTTGTATTTTAGTTAAAAAATACAGTCTCTTGACTTTACATCTTTGTTAGCTGAATGCATCTTACATGACAATTATTTGTGCTGCAACAGTGCGTTAAAGTCAGTTTCTTAATATGTAGCTTTTAGGCCTCATGCTTCTTACCAATTCAAAAAGGCACATTTTAAAAGACATCTAAGCATAAAAACATACAGTATGTATATAATAATTATTAATGAGCATAATAGCTAATACATTTATATAAATTAAAATCAGTGCAATAATATAATATAATTAGATGGATTGAATTACTTATAGATTGATTTCTGTCTGTGTTTTTTTACTTTACTGTTTTCAGGTTAGCCTTAAGAACGAGTCACAGCATGCATATACAGTACAGTATGATTATATTTTGGCTAAAAGATGAATAAATTACAATGAAATAATAAGCAATTATTACCCTAGATTAACATGATTAAACTTTATTTTGTGTTTTTACTTGTGCATAGTATAAATAGTGCTTTTATAGCTTCTGAAATGCTTTTTTTATTTTTAGTATTTTGATATAAATATTCAAACAAGCTGCATATTTTAATTTTAGATTCTGAAGGTTAAAGTTATTCACAAAACTAATTCTTAAGGATTGAAAGTGTCTAGACTTGTTTAATGGAATAAAGGGAAAAACAAGGAAATTTGGTGTATGCCCTCAAAAATGCAGGTTGGATTATGCAATTGCAATCTTATAATAATTTGGGATGGACAATAGTTGGCTTAATTTTCTGTGTCCTTCACTGGTGTACTTCACTACTTTTGGATTTTACACACCATAATACTCCAAATCTCCTTAAGTGTTTTCTTCCATCAACACTAATTCCTCTTACACCCATGCTAAATCAAGAGCACACACACAAAAACACAACCACTGAGCAGGAGCAGGCCAAATCAGCCACAAGCATGCTAACATTATTGATACTACAAAAATCCAACAATTAAAGGCAACTAAGCTGCCACATGTGCAATCAGTAAAGTGAAGCAATCAATTTGTTTCAGTGTATACTTAATGCTCTTTGTATGTACTGTATAACTAGTTCTATCCTATTCTGCTCCATGAAACATTTTAACATAACTGGGGATTTTCAAATGTCTTAGAAATCAAAATGATGAGCAAGGCTTGGTTTGTCTAAGGCCTGGAAAGCACGACCATTTTATTTAAATATACTACCAGTTGGGGGAAAAGCACAGATTACTAAAGGATTAATGCTGTATAAAAATTGCTGGAAACATGCACATATCCTAATCCAGGAAGCAAGACTGCTGGCACAGTTAAAAGATTGGCCATGCCTCTGCTCAGCTGGAAGGATTATTGCTTTAGGAGTCAGCAAAGGGAAAGTAGCCTGAACAAAATGCCTGGAAACTATAGCAGTTTTACTGGAGCAATGTAGCTAGAAACTGTGGAAGCTATACAGTATATACATTATAGGAAAACTATGCCAATATACTACAGTATACTGTATTTTTGTACAGTGTATATATACATACACTGTATGCTATATATCCAGTGTATAATGTGTGTATAATGCGTGGAAGCTTTTTACAATTATAATTTTTAAGGCATGGAGTTTAATATAAAAATCTGAAATTACGTGGTTAATGCCATTTTTTTGGTAGCAACATCAGTGAGATAGCAATAAAAAAACTGAACTCATAAATATAATTTGCCCTGAATTGACAATGCTTTTTTGCTGTGTTTGTAACCTGGTTGCTTCAGTCACTGTTAACGACACAACGTTATCTATCTAGGCCTTGAGCATCTTGCATAATATCTTTGCAAGTTACAACATACTGTATAAAGTACCCGCTGACTTGCTTTAGTTGTTTGATTTGCACCCTTGAATTCTGCACGTTATTTGGACACTCATCTACTGTAATTCTACTGTATATATAAATACATGGATTGTTGATGCTATTCTGTGATGAGGGAATAAAGTAAAAGGTGTGGTAAGATTTATTAAAGGGTTTTAATCTCTTGTGTAGAATTCAAATTGTTTTTCTTCCTTTTACATATGGTTAGCAGTTGATGAATTTTTGACTGATAGTAATCTATGTGCTATGATAGCTTAATTAATAACTTAGTACAACAAACTGATGGATAATTTATAAGATCCATACAGTTTGCACAGTTGAAGTATAAGTTGAGCACAGCATTTTTCATAAGCACCAAATTTCTATAGAGGAAAGGTCCACTTTATATATGTTAGCAGTTTAAATGAGTGTCTTAAAAACACCAGATGCTCAGTGTTCCAGTATTCAAAATGAGTACACAATATGCTGAAATAGTCACTGAAAACAACAAGATTTTAATTAACTCAAGAATAAGGAAAGATTTCAATGTGCTGTGCTTGAGAATCGATGATGACATTTGTACTATTGACAAGAGTGAAGGAGGCATTTCTGTTATCGACATTGCCCTAAAACTGAGATATTTTGCTTCAACAACCAGCAAACTAGCTCAGAGCAACCACAAAAAACAGTTTCCTGAGAGCACAGACCTGCAATGAAATGCAGATGATCTCCAGACAGGCCCAATAGCCCCTCATGTGTCTGATCTGTCTATGTTTTTAGATTGTACTGGCTAAAGCATTAGGAATTATGAAAAGAAAAAACAGGGCACATAGCAGCAAAATGACTCTGGGTCACTGACTGAATGAAATTTATTTACATGTTTGGAAGCAATTCCTGAACAACATGTTGACAACTGAGAGGCAAAATTGACAAAGATCATCAAAGTTGGAGCAATGGAGTTTTTGAGTTACTGATGAATAACATTTTGCCCTTAATAGACTTGCAAGAAGGCATCTTGGGGGTGGATTTCATTGTGAGTATTTTGTTGACTGTTGCATTGTCAAGCCAACGTGTGGGGTGGCGCAGGTGTGCATGATAAGGACTGGAATCTGTATTAACACTAGAACAGCTTAGGTGCAGACTGAGGGCAACCTTACTGGTCAACAATCCTCAGGTGAAGTCCTTTGAAGTATTTTCTATTCCAGTAAACAAATCTGGAAGTTGTTTTTCAAACAGGATAATACAACACACAGTGCTGCGATATGCAACAGCACAGCTTCTAAATAAGAAGTTCAAGGTCTTACTGTGTCTGGCGTTTTCTCCTGACATGTCATTATTTGTTTAATTGGGTAAGATGAAGCCTTTCTTTGTTCTTAATAAGCAGGAGTTTTAATTAGACCTACATTATAAAATCTCCTGGACAGTGGCCCTTAAGGACCAGAAATAGGAACCCTTGTCTTAGAAAGTTACTGGATCGGAAATACACTTCTCTTACAGAAAAACAATGTTATAAAAGGTAACCTATTTGTTTAAATTCATAGCAGTCTGGTTCTAGCTTTCTTAATGCTGACTGATAGTAATCTCTACAGGTAGGCTCCAGCCCCAAAGTAGCGAATTTGATGACTCCAATGTAAAACCAATGGACCTTCATCTTTGCAAAAAGATGAAAGTACAGAAGAATAGACTCCCAAAGCTACTGTACATGAAATGGTGCAGTTAGGACAGATACCACAGAATAAAAGAGCCTTTGAGTAAACAATTGATTGTTTTTCCAGACAGGATTTACAAAATCATTCCCTTTCTTCAATATGTCAACATTTCAATTTTTGTTTATATTTTAACATCAACAAGGGGTCTGTGCAAGTTGAAGTTCATTGAACCACTTGTATATTTCATTTACAAGGATTGCTATACCATTCTCAATCTACATTTGCAGCAAAAAAAAAAGACATTGATATTCAATACTTTCTGGTGAATTTTTAACACCTCAGTGTATGAACATTTAGTCATGCATATACCAATAATATATTTTAATTAAATTCTGAATACATGTTTTGTCTAGCATGTTAATGAAATAGGAACAAAAGAATATCAGAAAGTTCAAAACAACAAAAAATCCAAAAAACGTAGGTCATAACACTAATCTACTGTAGCTGGTCTGGTTGCTGGTAGATGTTTGATCCAGGGATAGTTTTCAACAGTGTGCCTGGTGTTTGCTCAAACAGCCCTCTGTGTAACGATGTGCTTCCTGTTGGTAGTCTTAAATGCATTTTTCCTTAGTTTCCACTTGTATCTTACAGTTTATTATTTTTGAGTTTCTACTTAAGAAGTCCTTAGTTAATAGCAAGGACCCCTTCATTGTCTTTGGTGTTAAAGACTAAAAAGTTTATTTATTTTAACACGTGTCTGTTTGTACATTTTTATCAGATTTTTAAAAATAATTTTACACATTATTCTAAATGAAGTCTTATTAAAGAAGAATTTTACTTTACCTTGTTGTCAAATTCTGATATATATTATATAGTAACATTCCCTACAAAGTGTGTGGAAGCACAATGGTATATGAACATAAACATAAATTCTCAGTAAAATCTCTTTAATAGATATATTTTGCAACATGCTAACATACACAGTACACAAGTCAGCATTCGGTATACTGAAAGAAAAACTCTATTTATGTAAAATTTCTTAAAACTGGGTGCCTATGTAATATGTAAACAGTAAATAATTAATTGAATCCATCATTTTAATGCATAGGTTTTCCATGAACTTTTAAATTTGCATAAAAAGCAGTCCCTTGTTTACTGCCCTTTCTGAATTTAACTCTCAATAAATTTTGGTTACTTGATGTGACTAACAAGTATTACCTTTCGTTGTCTTACATGTTTTTTTGTGACCTTTAACAAGGGTTAATTAAAAATGTATATTCTCATCATATGCTATGGGACACCAATCTCTGGAACAGATCTGCTTTCAATTATATCAAACTGGCAAAGTAACAAAGATAAGATAGGTAATATGATTTATTTTAAATGAAGCGGAAAAATAATCTAGTGAATGCTTGTGCATGTGTCTGTGAACAAACTCTCTGATTCCCAAAAGGTATTCTTAGAGCAGGTAGGAAAACAAACACAAACACAAAGTAAATGTCTTTACAAGACAGCATTTACAAGACAGCAAATGCAAACTTAGTTAAGTAAACACATTTTTTTTTAAAATCACCTTATTTTGTACTAGTCTTCTCTTGAATTCTATATGTAAATCACTAATAGATCTGTATATACAATAGTTACAGTAAATACTGTACTGATACAGTACAGTATATATCTCAAGGTGACAGAGACCGTATCGCTGTGGTTAATTTCTATTCTTTGCTTGGACTACAGAAGCATAACTGGTAGCTTAGTGTGCACATCAAGGAATGTACAGTAATGTATGAATATGAGTTTTTTTTCCATTTGTACAATTTGTACAGTCCTAATCTTAGGGCCTTCTCGTTCTCTACCAACCTCACATTAATTGTCAGGCTTCACAGATTTGTTTTTAGTCTTTTCATACTCTTTTCTGTTGTTTTTATTTTATTAACACTAGATAATTAGTTGTCAACTATAAGCAGAATACTGAATAAGGTCTAGTTTCTATTGTGTGTTTTCTGTCAATTATGATTGTTGTTTGCTCCTCTGACATGTCTCATTCGTATTACACAATAGATGTCATTGCAATTCATAAAAATATGAAAACACAATTTCATTTACTTCATGAAAGCAATTCATGTCTCTCATTTTCTATCACATTCACAGTGTTGAAGTAAGTAGGAAATAAGTTAAAGTAAGTTTGTCTGGAAGCCTTCAAAACTGTATATATTTTTTCAAGACTAATATGAAGTTTTTTGCCATTTGGATTTTGATTACATTCATTGTACAGTAATTGTCTCTGTTATATGTTGTTTTCTAGTATGCTGCTCAAAACAGAATAACTGCTCTTGGCAAATATAAAAAAGCCATTTCAGAAAAGAGATACTTCTATATATAGACTGTTTACCGATATGTTGCCTATTCTCTATGAATCTTACGAATTTCTGAAAAATGTAAGAAACCAAGTATGGGTGAGTCTACACCTGACCCAATTTCTTTTCTTTTAGCATTGTGTAACAAATAAATACAATCATTTTAATTTATTGTAGAAGTTATCATAATATGCATCATGCATTAGAAACTATATTAGTTCAGGTGGGTAGCTGCGTCAGCATGCGTAGGCTGCAAAGGGGCAAGTAATAGGTTTATTCCATGCTGAAAAAAAGAAGAAAAAGAACACAACGTTTCGTCCGTGGAGCCTTCTTGTAGGCTCCACGGCCGAAACATTGTGTTCTCTTTCTTCTTTTTTTCAGCATGGAATAAACCTATTACTTGTTCCTTTGAAAACTATATTTTGAGGACAAAAGAGTGAAAATCCATGCAAAATAGATTTTAATAAGAAGTTTGTAATTTGCAAATTCTTTGAAAAGTGACAAGGTCCTCTATACATTCATTATACAATTACTAGATTAACCAGACTATAAACATTTAATGCATATTTTAAGAAGTTTGATTACATTTAAGAAATGTCTTAATAATTAAAATTCTGTATTTGAAAGCACAAGTAACCGAACACATTTTCAGATTAGTCTCATCAAATATTAAATCAAAAGATGTTTAGTTCCTACGTGACAATATAGGAATTCAAAGAGTGCACATCATACATCATACATAAATTCACCCCAATAACCCCAATAACTACCTTTGATGAACCACAGAAAGATTTTCACCAGTTTTACTAGCAGTTTGCTTTTGTTTCTACGGTTTCTCTATACACAGCATTTTACATCTACTAATGGAAACTTTTAGTCAAAGTTAATTTTTGTAGTTTTCAATTAAAAGGTTTTAGTTCAGAAATAAATTAAAAAAAAAATTGATGATACCTACATTTTCATAATGGTAAATAACAAGCTAACTGTTGAAAATCATTCAAATGTGATGCCTACACAATTCTCTGGAGTTTACTGTAGGTTTCCTTGAATCTGACAGTTTACTGTTTTTTTTTTTTAGTCCACCTGTAACAAAATATTGTGTCTATGAAGGGAATTACCTTTTTTTCTAAATTGTGTTGCAATTGGTTGATGAATATTAGAGGCCCAGACATTTCCTTGTGGTTAAAGCTGCTGGAAGTCAGTGTCCCAGGCTCTAATCTCTTCAGTGTCAGTTCAAGAGTTGTGGCCTGTCCGGTCACAGGCTTTTTTGTAGATATTCTGGGGTTTAAAATAAATGAAGCTGATTCGTAGCTTGAGGTTGAAATGTCCATTATTTAGTGATGGAAGTCTCTGAAACACAAACTGTGTTTATGAGACAGGGTTTCAGAAGTGAATCACTTTTACTAGCTAGTTTTTAATAAAAGAAATAGCTTGACTTTTATCAAGAAGACAGGTTGAGTACAATTCTGTATTTCTCAAGAAAGATAAAACTTGAAGATCAGTCAGGTACTAATGCTGTGTTTACTAGTGACCTCTATAAATTACTCTTTTATTTGCTCATGGAGTTATGCTTTGTAGATTCTCAGTTTCCTGGTGGTTTCAAATCCCATGGCTACATAAACAGGCCAAATCAGCAAACCAAAATACAGATGCAGCCATTCAAAGTGCGCGGCACAGACACGTACCGCAGGTAATTGGCTACGGCGTCGTGCATCGTGACGCGCGATGACGCAAAATACCGCGGTGCGTGATTGGTTGACCGACAGGGGCATTCGTGGTCCGTTTGTCTGTCGTAGAAAGACTTACTGTAAACGTCTTTACTGTGCCCGTTGTAGATATTGAATTTTACCACTGAAGGGAAATCTTAGTAGCTGAGCATAAAAAGAATAGGAGCATACTGTAACGCGTGTGAAGGCCATAAACGATATTAATTTTGGAACATAAACATACAGTATATAGCTGGTCTTGGTACTTTAAAGAAAAAAATACACACCAGTATTCCATTTCTCCCTAAACATTGTAAGCTTCGAAGTCTTTAACTAACGTGATACCGGAGTCAACAAGCATACTTTTAGAATTTGATTAAAAGGGAATATAATATGGAATCGCGTATCTAAAGAATTTAATAACGGTATTCGTGTGCTGCGACAGGGCTGTGTAGGGCTGTTTCGCCTGCCTGCCTGTTCATGCGAGCTGTCTTGTAGCCGACTGGTCTAGGTGCGTGACTACTAGCGGGCAGGTTGTGTGTTCGAATCCAGCTGGTGCTGGACTTTTCTTTTAACAAACATTTCTTCGAAAAAATAGAATAGCGATATTATGGACAATCAATTGACTTTTATATTTCAAAATATCGCAAACATGATCGATATTTGCGATATTTTGAACATATCTTCCCTTCTGACAGCGGTTCCTGCTTCTATTGTGTGTGTGTGTGCAACAGAGTAAATTTTTATAGAGAAATGGAGGCTGGACAGTATGCGTTACAATATAAACATTTATTAGGTAATTAGATTGCTCATAAACCTAATCGCTTTTTCTACATAAACACAGCGTGATTGCTCTCTGAAAATGCTTTTCCTTTATTTTTAAAGTAGGCTCAGATTTCAACTATAGATCGTATTATTATAAACTGTCTTGGAAAAATGTATTTTATGTAAACCATGTTTGCTATTAATTCATTTAGGGCTAAAATACGTTCATTGTCTTCCAATCGAGTCGAGTTGACATTGGAAGCCTGCCACACCCGGACTGTTAAACCAACGCATTAGCACGTCGCCAGTATTGGTTTTAGTATTCCCCCCCTCTCCCCTCAATTCAATTCAATTCAATTCAAGGTGTTTTATTTGCATGACAGATGGGTACAAGCAGTGTTGGGTATGTATATTGTAACGCTTACGGCAGACAGGCACTGTGTAAGAGCCGGCGCACCAGAGCAGCGCACCGAGGGAGCGTCTGCATTTATAACTTAGTTTTTAAAATCAGTCAAGCAATATGAAGCATCTCCTTTTACTTAGTGCCTGAGCATAAAAAGAATAGGAGCATACTGCAACGCGTGTGAAGTCCATAAACAATATTAATTTTGGAACTTAAACATACAGTATATGGCTGGTCTCGGTACTTTAAAGAAAACATACACACCAGTATTCCATTTCTCCCTAAACATTTTAAGCATCGAAGTCTTTAACTAACGCGATACCGGTGTCAACAAGCATACTTTTAGAATTTGATTAAAAGGGAATATAATATCGAATCGCGTATCTCAAGAATTTAAAGACCAGACAATCGCAAACGCATTTTCAATAAAATTATTTTATTCATTCAGCAGTTTGTGAGAGGGACATCCAGCAGGGAGAGACACACACACCGGTTTTCATTGACAAAATTGGTTTTTTTCAATTCCTCTTGTCTAACAGGAATCTGATATTTACACCCGGCGCGGCACCGAGGGAGCGTCTGCATTTATAACTTAGTTTTTAAAATTAGTCAAGCAATATGAAGCATCTCCTTTAACTTTTAAGTCCCTTACTGTATTTTTGTATTATATTCCCTATTAATCAAACTCTAAGAGTATGTATCGGCTTGTCAGTCAGGTCTTTTTTTCTCTATTTCAATTGTCGTTTACACATGCACGACTTTAAAAGCTAGCAAGACAGGTTTCGATTCACATTAGCTGGCGAGCCTTGTTAAAAAAACTAATGATAATGTAACATGCCACTGTTTGTTCATGAACAAAGTTATACTGAGATTTCCTTAGATACGCGATTAAAAAATAAATAAAAATTTGAATCTCCTGCGGAACACATTCCATAAGAATCAGCGGTTCTACAATATATCTTATATATTTTAATATATCTACAATAAATCTTGTGACTTTTGAAATTTACTGGGGGTGGACCACGTCTGTAAATTTCGATGGGTCCAGAGGCAAAAGTGCCTTGCCTTGCAATCTCCGGGAAACCATTAGTACGATGGTGAATCGGAGATTCTCAACCCTTGCTGCGTACGACTGGAAAAGAATTCGTGATCGGATCAACGAAATGCTTCGTAGGAGGAGGCGCTCTTTTCCTCTTGTCTAACAGTCTGTCCACAAACAAAACATTCCTGTTAGACAAGAAAAAACCAATTTTGTCAATGAAAACCGGTGTGTGTGTCTCTCCCTGCTGGATGTCCCTCTCACAAACTGCTGAATGAATAAAATAATTTTATTGAAAATGCGTTTGCGATTGTCTGGTCTTTAAATTCTTGAGATACGCGATTCGATATTATATTCCCTTTTAATCAAATTCTAAAAGTATGCTTGTTGACACCGGTATCGCGTTAGTTAAAGACTTCGATGCTTAAAATGTTTAGGGAGAAATGGAATACTGGTGTGTATGTTTTCTTTAAAGTACCGAGACCAGCCATATACTGTATGTTTAAGTTCCAAAATTAATATTGTTTATGGACTTCACACGCGTTGCAGTATGCTCCTATTCTTTTTATGCTCAGGCACTAAGTAAAAGGAGATGCTTCATATTGCTTGACTGATTTTAAAAACTAAGTTATAAATGCAGACGCTCCCTCGGTGCGCTGCTCTGGTGCGCCGGCTCTTACACAGTGCCTGTCTGCCGTAAGCGTTACAATATACATACCCAACACTGCTTGTACCCATCTGTCATGCAAATAAAACACCTTGAATTGAATTGAATTGAATTGAGGGGAGAGGGGGGGAATACTAAAACCAATACTGGCGACGTGCTAATGCGTTGGTTTAACAGTCCGGGTGTGGCAGGCTTCCAATGTCAACTCGACTCGATTGGAAGACAATGAACGTATTTTAGCCCTAAATGAATTAATAGCAAACATGGTTTACATAAAATACATTTTTCCAAGACAGTTTATAATAATACGATCTATAGTTGAAATCTGAGCCTACTTTAAAAATAAAGGAAAAGCATTTTCAGAGAGCAATCACGCTGTGTTTATGTAGAAAAAGCGATTAGGTTTATGAGCAATCTAATTACCTAATAAATGTTTATATTGTAACGCATACTGTCCAGCCTCCATTTCTCTATAAAAATTTACTCTGTTGCACACACACACACAATAGAAGCAGGAACCGCTGTCAGAAGGGAAGATATGTTCAAAATATCGCAAATATCGATCATGTTTGCGATATTTTGAAATATAAAAGTCAATTGATTGTCCATAATATCGCTATTCTATTTTTTCGAAGAAATGTTTGTTAAAAGAAAAGTCCAGCACCAGCTGGATTCGAACACACAACCTGCCCGCTGGTAGTCACGCACCTAGACCAGTCGGCTACAAGACAGCTCGCATGAACAGGCAGGCAGGCGAAACAGCCCTACACAGCCCTGTCGCAGCACACGAATACCGTTATTAAATTCTTTAGATACGCGATTCCATATTATATTAGCAGAAAAGCTTAAAACTACCACTTTTTCACACGCTATTTTACATGCTAGTTAAATACTTCGATGCTTAAAATCGTTAGGGAGAAATGGAATACCGGTGTGTATTTTTCCTTTAAAGTGCCGATTCCTGGAATCTGACTGGCTGACACCCCTCTGAAGTGGTTCCATAAAATCTGGTATACGGAAAAGAAAACGTTGATAAATACAAGTGTCTTTTAATACACTCTTTGCTGTGCTCTTGAGGATCCTTGTGATATTTTAAGCTCTAGTTGAATGATAGGTGTCGCATTTTAAATCATTTTCGTAGTTAGAAATTATGAAACGCCCTGTTAAAAGCAAGGAAGTTTTTATGCCCGTTGAAGTAAAACAAAATGCCTGACAAAGTATGGCTTGGACAGATTCCAAGTGCTTGTACAAATGTGCTAAAGAAATTATACTTTGAGTATACAGCTTGTCCAAAGTCATCCATTATTAATACTATTAGTAATATCTTCAGTAAAGGCTTTGATGCATAAATATTTCTGATAAAGGTAGGTTGTGTACTTTTGTCCAACTGAGCAATCTTGCTTTCATAAAATATACCAACATTTTAATGACTGATGATTAACATGCTGTAATACACAGTTCAAAATTAAAGGCTCAAATGCTGTACATGAGAGGTTAAGCTCCCCCTGGCGGTTTTACAAGGCGACGCCGGATAGTTAACCACGTGACACCACGTTAACTGCGTCATACCGCGTGATACTGTGACACGCCCACCGGGGTATGCCGCGAAATACCTCACGCATTTTGAATGGCTGCATCTGTATATAACAAACTCAACTACTATATAAAACCTAACATCGATTGGATATATATTTGTCTAGCAATACTGTATACAGTTTATAATATATATTTGTCCATCCATCCATTTTCTAAACTCTTTATCCCTACAGGATCACTGGGGAACCAGAGACTATCCTGGCAAAAAACAGGCACATATTTGTCTTATTGGTAAAATACTGATCCAATGTACAGTATGTGACTCTTGTGTAGCAGGAGTTACAGTCCTCTGCTTGTTTCAGGTTCAAATATTTGGGAGGCATCATGCTTCACAATGCTTCTGTGTCCAGTTCTTGGGGCGAAAGGAGATGTTTGAGAAAGAAAGTTCTCAGAGAGTTATTTTAAAGAGAGTTGGAGAGTGATTTAATGGTTTGTGAAGGTTAAGAGCAGAGAAAAGGTGGGAACATTGTTGTTGATGCTGTTGTCTGAGTTTGACATGTTTCTGAATCATAAACTACAGTATATACAGTATTGCTGATTTTCGCTGCGTGTCAAGATTTGTGCCAGTGAATTATAGCAACCCACAATGTCACAATGTTTTAAATGTCACAATGTCACAAAGGTTAAATACAATATGTATATTTCTATAGTAAATGGAAAATGCCTGTCCATTTTATAACCATTACTTATACTTGATTAGTTCTGCTTCTCACATCTTAGTTATCTTTTTTCTTTGAGGCATTAAAGGAATTTAATATGGATCAGCTGAAAAACTACTCTAGGATTAACCAAAAATGAGTCAACAAGCTTTGAAATGGAATAAAATTGAACTGTTTAATTAAACAAGCACAAATGAAGCTTGAATTAATTTTGCTGTGAGCTGAGAGGGCTCTGGCCAAATGTTCCCACCTGCACTGAGCCAACTGTGTGCTACCGCTAAGGGAATCCCAGTCACAGTCGGTTAGTGACATGACCCAATGCCAATTTCTTGCATCGAAAAATAGAAAATACCTATTTTCTCAGCTTTTATTAGTGAAGTGTCAAGATGCATCTAAAGGAGTCTGCAGGTATCCTTCCTGTCAAAATTCTATTTCAGTGAAGAACAGTTAACGGGTTAAGATAATTGATTCAGACAAAGATCTGCACCAATCTTCAGGACTGTTATAAGTACATCTGAAAATCTGAGGACAAGCTGCTATTGACAGTTTCTCTCATTGGACAACACAACTCAGTCACACAACATTTCTCAAAGAGCTTATGCAACTTACAATACAAACTTCCATAAAGGAATATTTCAATGTTGATCATCCTTACTAATTGTACAGTATATCCATGATCTCACGCAAAGATTGAAATGCTCCACAGTGTATACATATCCAGCCATTCAGAAGGCACGATGGATACTGCAGTGGTTTGCAGTTCAGTGACTTTGGGGTACTGTAGCTTTTTTAAATAGTTGTGGGGCTGCAGAACTTTGTAAAACCACCAGTTGGAGCAGTGAAAGTTTAACGTGGTGTGGAGCATTTGGGCTGTCACCAGAAAATGCCTGGTTTCAAATCCTGGTCAATACTGAGGGACAATCTTTTTCCAATTATTGAATTTCAGTTGTATACTGTTTAGACTTTTATTAATTTTAACATGCTGTGTGTATTACAGCATGTTAAATACTGAACTAATTAAAAAGTAGGTATATTTTATAAAAGCAAGATTGCTTAGTTGGATATATATATAAAAGTTTATTATTACATTGTATCTTGTGAACGTGATGCTCCTCTTTCAGGTTTACATACACATAGAGAAAATCCAAAGGTTAATTTTGGTAGTGGAAAATAAAAACAGTAGTATAACATAATACATACGTAATGTACACACAGTAGATGGTAATGGTAGCTAAATATAAAAAAGTACACAACAGTATTCCACCTTCTTCATAAATGCTTTATGCATCAAAGTCTTTAACTTGGTGACTTACAGTGGATTATGGTTTTAGTGTGCTTGTTCTAACATTATAAAGTTTATACACTGTACAGTACATAAAAAGTGATGTTTTATCCTTTTCTAAGAATACATAGTAAGAAAATCACTTGCTCTTATTGTAAAAAAAAGTACTTATTTAATACCCCTTGATAGTTATATTAATATGGAATTGTGTAACTAAGCAGCTAAAATATCAAGTGGATGTTTTGAAAACATTTTTACATTAGTTTTTAACCAAAATTTCCCTTTAGTTGTAAAATTCCTTATTAAGCGGATTTAAACATGCTCAGTAGAGAGATGAAATGAAACAATCGTTTCACTAACAACTAATGCACCACAAGTGGCACTTGTCGATTATCTTTGTACAGCGAATCTCTATTTGCTATTCGTACTGTGGCCGCCTATAGCCTGGAAACCTGTGGTACAGGGTTTTTTGAATGGCTATATCTGTAAAACAAAGATTAAATTACTAATTAATTACTAAATTACAACAATTATAATTATAACAATTATAACTAAACAAAACATGGAAAATGGAAACAGATTATAAAAACTCAAAAACATCTCAGACAAAATGCTGTGGTTTTAGGTCACACTAATAAGATAAATAAAGAATAAGAGTTTCAGATGTGAAAAATAATGAAGAAAAACAAGCAAAGCATGACAGTAAACCTAAAATATTGCAATATATACAAAATAATCTAAAACACTGGTTCACTACAAATTGTTATCAAAATAAAAGCCAGATATGTACAATTTTTCTGAATGATCAATCAACCTTCATCTCATCCAAAAAGAGCTATTATCCAAGAACAGATAATACCACTTTGTGTTTAGTCTAAGCACATAGTCATTACTTAACAAAAATAAACACTTTTTCATACCTACAACGGTATTTCGTATAGTTAAAGCGTAATGCATGTCAAACATGTAGTGAACAATTGTGTAGTTGCAAAGACTGGCAAAAAAATTGCACATTAATTACATTACTACTGCACATAATAATAGAGAAATTGTCTAAATACATATGGAATTACTAAATAATTGCATACATAATTCAATTATGTATTGTGTTAAAGTTGTGTTGATTTAGAAAGTTGCTGGTACATTAACAAATTACAGACTTCCAAGTATAACTTATAATATTCAGTTGCTAATCCTACTTGCAGTTATAAAATATTTAACTGCTAATCTTATACTCAGAATTCAATATGACTATGGAAACATTAAGGTTTTTAATGTTAAATGTAAATTCACTCCATTATCTGGAAATCCTTCACTTACTTAAGAAACAATAGCATCAGCATTCACAAAATCTGAGATTTGATGTACTTTATTAAAACAGAGAAGGTGTTTTTCTTCCCTCTTCATCATTTTCTGAGTAGCACAAAAATACTTGGTCGGGTAAATCATTGCATACTGCTGAGAAAATCCTCAAAAATGAAACACCCTGAACAACAATAATAATAATAAACTTTATTTTATATAGCACCTTTAAAGGTGGCTTCTCAAAGCACTTTACTGGATGACAACAACAATAAATAAGAAGAATACACAAGATAAAACACAATTACAATATATAGAGGAGATGGTGGATGGTGGTACTAAGAAAAGCAGAGGGGTGAAGAATGGAACCAGTTAAGTAAAGGCTTTTCCAAAGAAGAGGGTTTTGAGTCTGGGTTTGAAGGAGTTTAGAGAAGGTGACTCTCTGATATCCTTGGGGAGAGAGTTCCAGAGCTTGGGGGCATAACAGGAGAAGGCCCTGTCAGCCATACAATGTAGACGGGCTTGGGGGACAGTAAGGAGAGTAGAATTAGAAGAGCGAAGGTTGTGAGGTGGGGAGTAGGGCGATAAAAGTTCAGACGGGTACTGAAGTGCCAAGCCATGCAGAGCCTTAAAGGTGAAATGAGGATTTTAAAGTCTACACGGAATTTGACCGGAAGCCAGTGCAAGGACTCCAGGATAGGAGTAACGTGAACACTTGCACTAGACCTGGTCAGCATTCTGGCTGCTGAGTTTTAGACATACTGTAGTTTGTTCAGCGTAGATTTAGATACCCCAGCAAGTAGAGCATTACAGTAGTCAATTTGAGAGAACACAAATGTGTTGATCAGCTTTTCAGCAGTTAGTGATAGCACAGGGCATAGTCTAGCGATATTTCTGAGGTGAAAAAAAGATGTTTTGACAGTATGCTGCACATGTGGGTCGAATGTTAAGCCAGAATCGAATATAAACCCCAAGGTTTTTCAATTTTGATTGAAGCTCTAGTGCAGAACCATCTACAGATAGGGTTACAGGACTGGCTTTACGAAGTTGATGGGGGGTGCCAATAAGCATGACTTCAGTCTTGTCGCAGTTAAGATGAAGGAAGTTTTGAGTCATCCAAATTTTTATGTCAGAGATGCAATTAGATAGAATAGAGACAGCCACATCAGTGTCAGGTTTGGTCTGGATGTATATTTGAGTATCTTCAGCGTAAAAATGAAAGCTGAGGCCATGTGATCTTAAAAGCTGACCAAGTAGAAACATGTAAATGCTGAAGAGCAAGGGGCCCAGTATTGAGCCCTGAGGAACACCAGACTTAACAAGACAAATTTCAGACCTGTACCCATTAAGAAAGACAAAGTGACAGCGATCGGTGAGGTAAGATTTGAACCATTTGAGAGCAGTGTCAGAAACTCCAAACACAGTCTCAAGACGAGAAAGTAAGATGTTGTGGTCAACAGTGTCAAAAGCAGCACTGAGATCAAGAAGGATGAGTATAGAAAGAGAACCAGAATCAGCAGCTATTAGAAGATCATTAGTGACTTTGACCAGGGCAGTTTTTGTGCTGTGAAGTTGACGGAAGCCAGATTGGAGGGGTTCGAAAAGGTTGTTTGTCATGAGGTGGTTATATAACTGAAGTGTGACAGCACGTTCTAGAATTTTAGCAAGGAAGGGTAAGTTGGAGATGGGGTGAAAACTGTTAAGATTGTCGAGAGCCATGTTAGGCTTTTTTGGCACGGGGGTAATGGCAGCAGTTTTATACTATACTATACTATATACTATATATACTATACTTATACTATACAAATGTTAGCTTCTCTTGAGACAGGAGGTAGCATTTTGCAATCCTCCTGATTAACTTTTACATTTGGTTTTATATTTTAGTTTCTTTATAATTCTTAATTATGTTCTATTTTTATTGTGATTTTCCCTTTAGAGATATAAATATTTGTAACATAACATTCTTAACCTTTCTTTTACTGCTTTTTTCTCACATCTGTGGGATTTAAATCTGCTCTGTGTCTATTCTTCAGTGTTTTGCTAACTACTGTGGCACCATCTAGATCTATTTATTCCTAATCCTGGAGGGCCACTGTTTTCTGACTTTCAAACTACTCAGGAGAATTAGTGACTTTATCTGAATAAATTTGTATATATTACCATTTTCCTGGTCTTTACTCATCTTACCTATAAAACACACTGAATATCACTGTTATAGAACAGCAGGGCTTGAATAAAACCTTTCTTTTTTAGAAATTTTCAAATATTGTTAAAATATTGTCCACATAAATTCAGTAGATGTTGTGCGACACAACTAGGCTAGGCAACATGTAAGCATAAAATGTTAAGAATGTAATTTATGAACTTTTAGTTATAATAGGTACTACTAATTATTCACATCTGTGACATAATTTATGTGTTGTAAAATTCTCTGTATTAGTTTCTGTATTAAATATAGACCAGAGACTAGCAAACGACTACTAATGGTTAAAGAAGTGCTTGGTCACATACAGCATTGTAAACTTTATTTGAAACCAGAGATTACAAAGAGGTTTGACAGGACCAGCAGATAAAATTAAAAGAACAAAGCATACTATAGGAGGTAGATCATTAATTTGTGATAACATTTCTATGAATGGAATTGGGCAGTATTTAAAATAAATGGGAGACAAATATTTTCTTCCAATATGACCTTCCTGTAGTCATAAACTAATTATTGAAGTTTTTCACAATGGCAAGAACTTCAACTTCGGAGGCTAGTTAATTGACTATTTGTAGTGAGAGGAAAGACAGAAAACTCTAAAATATGACAGAGACCTGCCAGGAAAATGAAAAGGTCCATGAGGTACTCAATATTTAAAATAGTTCCAGAACCTGTGAATACCTTTGGAAAAGTTTACAAGATATTCTAAACTCAATACCTGATGAATTCATCCATAGATACAGTAATTGGTAAGTTTACCACACAGAGCAGAAAATCTGTATAGAGAACAGAACTGTCACGGACGTCCAAAGGGACTAACCGTGGAGAGCAGGAGAGAGAAAAAAGACCCATATGCGTAGCGGCAGAACAGGAAAAAGGCCCGGGCTCAGTAGTTCAGGAGTCAGGTAGAAACCAATGCCCTCAGGCAGCGGACGTGGGGCGACCTGGGTGGTTAGGCGGGTTTCAGGACATCCGAACGTCAATGCTGAGCGAGGGCAGAGTGCAAGACCCGGAAATATATAGCCCAAGGGAAAGAGAGGGACCAGAAGGACAGCCAGGCAGGAAACTAGGGACAGGACAGAGTAGGAGCGCCCTCTGGCTGCAGAGGGCGTGACAAGAACATTAGATTATATTAAAGATAGTTTGTGAAATCCCAACTGCTTCAAGAAAGGAGTATGTGAATTAGAACAAAGTACCACATATAATTATAGAAGGTATTGTACGAGCTGTGTATCTCTCTTACTCTCCATGAGATAAATTAAAATACAATGCATGCACTCGTAATAAACATGACATTTATGTAAAACATTCTAACCTTCATTTTTTTTCCAAACTAAATTACATGCTTTGCTTAATGCAGTCTACTTCTTACTACAAATGTTTTATTTTCCAACATATACTGTACTCATGTAGAATTTTTATATGGAGAGTGATGTGAGGCTAAAAGTTCTATATTTAGAATGCATCCACTTTTGCTGCCTTGAACACTTGCTGAAAATGAACAATTTAAAATTACAATGGTTTGTCTGAAGAACGAACTAATGTTATGATTTAAAAAAAATGATTAACATAGTTCAACTTGCATGTACAGTAATGTGCAGTTCACAGAAATCCCACATCAATTCCTTACAGTTGCTCAAAAAATAATAAAAGATGTAATGAAATGAGTGAAAACTAATGTGTGAGACTCTGTCTGTCTTTCACACACCGTGTTGCTATTAAGAATATAATTATTTTCTTACCAGCTGAACTCAGCTGTGTTCAGTGTTTTTATGATCTATTAGTTAAGACCTGTGGGATTAAATGTCTTCAGTAGGCCTAAGGCTGGAAGATTAAAGAATGAGCCAGCAACACAAATACTAGAAGGAAGTAAAAGTGAATAGCTCACCCTTAAGCTTACAAGACATAAAATGGGATATTGCTCCTTCACAGACCACAAACATGTACTGTATATTCTATTAAAAGCAAACTAGTATTACACCGTTCTGCATTCTATGAGTCATTATAATATTGTTATCTAGATGTTGTGGAGTTAATACATATTGTACTTAAACATTTTCCAGACTTTAGGTATCAGCAGGATAGTTGCAACAAATGCAAAATTATTTGACTTTAGGTTATTCTATTTTTTTAAATTTAATAATTCCTTACTTTCATGCACCACTTCTAATCCCAAAGGATTGCAATGTACTCTACATGTAAGAGTAGGCGTGTAACACTCCTCTCCTCAATGTCACACTCCACTTCGTCCCCCACTAAAGCCAGCACCCAACCACACCACAGTTGATGCTGTAAAACAGCCTCACCAATTTAATTAAAATGGATCTTCAGGGAGGCCAGATTGTGTTCAGACTGGAATGGAACGTGGAGACTGATACAGTGAACAGGGATCTTTATACCCGAGGTCCTGAAAGACATGTCTGTTGAACCCTCATCCACACCCTGAACAGTCTTTATCTATTGCTCTACTAACCAGTCTCACTCAGTCTATTTCTTGTTTTACCTTCTCAGATCTTGCACTATACACTATCCATACGGTCAAACAGCAATTATCTCACAAGCATTTACAATCTCAAAGCTATGTAAATATGTAATAATGTAATAATAATAATAATAATAATAATGATGATAATAATGATGATAATAATGTTGCTTTATTAGCCCTATACAATTTCTTGCATTAGGAATTTGTCTTTTCGCATATCCCAGCTTGCTCTCCAGGAGACACAGACACACAGACAGGGAGAGAAGCTTGGGGTCAGAGCACAGGGTCAGCCATTTTACAGCACCCCTGGAATATCTTATATACTTTAGGCTCTAGTGGTCTGCAAATGTGTGTGCAGTTTTATAATTATTAGTTTTCATGTATGATATACTGCTATGCCCAACGTGTATTATTTAAGTGAATGGTGACAATTGACACAATTGAAAAAAACAAATACAAAACAGAAGAATGGCCTCCTCTCACTCGTAACCTTTATTATGTTCTTAATATGCACTGCAAAATATGGAATGCAGGAATGGTTCTTCATGTATAATAAACATCCTGTGTGGAGAGGTCTTCCATTTTGTATTTGTTTGTTATGGTTGAAGCTTGAATAACTGACTTGCGTATTTTTTATCTGAAACTTCGCTAGTGAAAATGATCTTAAGATTGATATGTTTATCATAAAGTCACATCAGCTGCTCACTAAATCAAAAATTCCTCCTAAGAATGTGGGAGTATTATCCAGTGAATAATGTTATCCAGTGGAAGGGATGTGCTTAGAGATAAAGGTAACTATAAAAGGCTTACGATAAATATACCCAATGTCAAACAAAAGTATACTCTGTAATCTCACATCTTAACAACATATAACACAGAGTGTAGAATGTGGACTGGAATACAACTGTCTTAAATTTGACAGAGGTGTGTTTTAGTGTGAGTTATTCAGAAACATAGTTTATTTATATTATGTTATCGGAATTCAACCACAAAAACCTCCCTTTTTGAAAGGCCCTTTTGAATGTGCTTAGAGATTTCCTTCAGGAAAATCATTGATTTTGTTTAGCTTGTTATGAATGAAATAGGTTGCACAGCTGATTCACACAAGCAATATTTGCTAAAGCTTGCACTGCAAGAAGTACAGATTTTCAACTCTTTTTCAAGAAATTCCCTGTGCATTCCATATGTTTGTATAAATAACATTATAAATGTATGGTACAATTACTTAAGAAAAGGCACCACATTGCTCTGAGTACTGTATAAAACATTAACCTAACAATAGTATCTCAAGGGACCTTAAATATGGATTTATGTAGAATGTCAAAAGATCTTTGATGAGAAACTAGGTTCAAAGCCTGAAAAGTCAATATATAGACATAATTTCCTGGATATAAAGATCAATATTACACAATGCCTGAAGATATTTTACTAATGTGATGATCTAGATCTGAACAACATTTTAAAGTCATTGAACTGAGCATTGAAATGAGCCTTTTTAGAGCTCATGAGTAAGATTAAATTAGCTAATAATAATCAAACTTGATGGCTTACATTTTGTGGAGCAAGTGAAAAATATTTAGTAAGCATGGAAGTAAACTGTAGAGTATTATATTTAAAACATTTATGTTTTATGTCTATGGCAGGAAGTGTTTACTGTACCAAATGTAGGGCAAGGAAATATGTCCACTAATACATCTATTTATGACCTGAATGAAGGGTTCTTACTGAGAATTTTCTCAGTAAATTAGCATGCATGATGTATATTTAAAATCCCTTATTAATTCACTGTGTGAATATTACATTAATTTCACACTAATTCAGGAGTATATACAAACCATTATACTATAATGAGATTTTACTTTTTGATTTATGTCCTATAAATATTTAGCATAACTAAGTAGCTCATGTTATTTTTACAAATTTAGTTTTTGTTGTGCTACAATGCTGCTACTTTTTGTTATTATTGTTTAAGTTTTAAATGAAAATATGCATCAATCTACAGTATTAGCTTCAAATATTTATCTTCCATAAATAATAAAGCAAAATAACTCTGTGGAGAACGGGGTTCTTTTAGGACAAGTTCATATTTCCTGATCATTAAAATCAATGGTGCTGCATCAGTGCACTTTGATTCCTTTCAGTGTCATCACACAACATAATTTCATGTAATCACAGATTTTACTTTCATACAGAGTGGTTGCAAGACAAGAGTGTCTTGTTTAATGACAGCTGGTATTGAAACATACTGTATCAGCAATAACTGCATGATACAAGCATGCAGATTCTAAATGTTGTTCTAAGAATGTTTCGGGTTTTTTCATCTATGCTACTACTTATTGTTACAAAGGAGAGGCATTAGAAGTATTATAATGTTTTTTTTTAGTTTTTTTAATTTTCCACAGGTACCCAAAAAGGCATTGTACAGCATGACAAATGTGATCCTACTTGTTGTCTCCCCTTGGTGATGGAAATTTAGTTGCAAAACAGAAGGTTTTTTTTCCATGAATTCCTACTGTTTGTATGAAAATACAGTAACAATGCATACATATTTTAGATGACCTCCCAAAGCATTCACACAATTGTGAATGAGTCACCTTTAATCATGACAACAACAATCAGTCCACCTTTATGACAGACTTGTTCTCCCATCTACTTCTTTGTGTGCTTTAATTAACACATTTAATCTTTCAGATTAATTCAGGTTAATTTGAATTTAATGCCAAGTTGTGATCAGCTCAACATTGTACAGCATTGTACATGACAACCACATTTTGTTAATCCCTTGATTTATTCAAACAATAACACATTGAAGCAATTTAATGTAATATATATAATTTATTATGAACAGTACATAATATTTTCTAGATTGACATTGCTCTTTTGCCATAGTGTATTAAAATGACTTTTTAAGATGTTATAAAATATTTTAACATACAAAAATATTGTTCTTGAAAACTGAAATCTTCTTATAAGACATTTTATTTAAATGTCTGGCAGTTATTCACTCAAATGTAAAATAACAGAAGATTATGGTTAGCCATTTTTACATCCAGTTATAAAAGTAGAAGATTACAGATGCAGCCATTCAAAACGCGTGAGGTACACCACGGTACCATGCAGTGGGCGTTCCTAACGCGGCATGACGCAGTATCACGCGTCATATGACGTCATATCGGAAAGTATCTGGAATCACCTTGTAAAACCGCCAGGAGGAGCCAATAAAGCTTAACCTCTCATGTACAGCATTTGAGCTTTTCAATTTAAACTGTGTATTACAGCATGTTAATCATCAGTCATTAAGAAGTTGGTATATTTTATGAAAGCATTATTGCTCAGTTGGGCAAAAGTGCACAACCTACCTTTATCATAAATATTTTAATTATACAGAAATATTTTATGCATCAAAGCCTTTACCGAAGATATTACTAATAGTATTAATAATGAATGACCTTGGACAAGCATTACGCTTTTCCACATTATTTGTAACCGTCATTTTAAATGTAAAGACTATTTTTTCATCGACAAAAAGTAACACCACAGCATTTCATTGATCTAACTAACAAGGACAGGACATTAGCTAGCCAATAGGATAAAGGAATAAATTACTTTTTTTGTTTATTTAGCACATTTATTTGAACATTTCCATCGATTGTACAAGCACTGAAAAACTGTCCAATCCCTAGTTCGTCTGGCATTTTCTTTTAGTCTAACAGACATAAAAACTCCCTTGCTTTTAACAGAGCGTGGACCTCGTGGACTGGGGCAAGGTAGAAGGGGTGTTTCACCCTCGCAGCCCCAAAGTGCACGGTGAGCGCCCTGGGGGTCCGGCTGCCTCGATGCCTGGCAGGACACCAGGCCGCAGCAGGGTGATGGTCGAACTGGTGTCGATGAGGGCCTGGCAGGGTCTGCCCTCGATGAGGCAGGGAAGAAATAAGCCCCGGCTGTGGCCAACCCTTCCCACAGCAGGCGGGGTGAAGCGCTCCTTCTAGCTTTCCGGAGCGGGGGAAGTGTTGCTCAAGGGCGGCCTTCCCCCCTTTAGGCCGCCCCGCTCCCATTTCCCAATGGCCTCCAGAGTCCCCAGGGCTCCGGCGCCTGGCACTCCCGGGCGATGCGCCCCCTCTCCCCACAGCGGTGGCAGATGACCCGCAGTCGTCGCTCCCCCGGTGTCGCCGCGCTGGCCGTCTCCTCCTCCCCATCTGATTCCCCGTGCGCCCCTCCATTGGTGCCCACCAGTCTCCTCGAATACGGCATCAGCCTGCTCAGCCAGAACCAGGGCCTGCTACAAGAGGACCGGCACGGTCAGCATCACGTGGCGCTGCACCTCAGTCGGTGCCAGGGCCCAGAGGAACGCCTGGAGCGCTATCTCCCGGTGGGCCTCCTCTGGAAGAGTAGGGTAACCCTGGCGAGCTAAATAGGCCACATCTGCGGCGACTGGACCCAGTGGCTCTCCCGCTAGGCAGCAGCGTTGGGCCAACCTTGCCCACAGCAGTCCCAGCGCCTCCCCTCTCCTGCCAAAACGCCTCCGGATGGCCAACGCCAACGCTGCGTAGTTGTACCACTGGTCCCCGGGTACATCCAGCAACGCCTGGCAGGCCTTCCCCTCCAGGACGGCGGAGAGGTGGCCCACCATCTCCACCTGAGATCAGCCGTTTGCCCAGTCCGCCATCTGGAACTGGGCCTCAAACATCTGCCATGGGATCTCCCCATTATAATGGCTCGGTCTCACCGGCGCAGTCTGGAGCAGGGGTGGCGGGCTGGACTCCGCTGGTCTGGCGTCTCCTTCCTCCCACACGGCCTGAGGCGACCCGGGAAAGGGCCCCCCTTCCGCTGAGTAGGTCACCGTGGGGTAGCCCTGATAAGGGCTGTGGCCACTGGCGGTGCTGAGGGGTCGTCCCGGCCCCTGGCGGCTGCTGCTCGCCCCCAAAAGGCGCTTTAGGAGGTCACTCAGCTGCTGTGGGAACAGATCAGCAAGTTTTTTTTTCTCCAATCAGAGGGGTGTCAGATGGTGTCAGCCAATCACCATTCTGAAGCCTACCGTAATCTCTGGTATAGGGGTAGCCCAGAATTCTGTCGCATTTTCATTTTAGGAAATTATGAAACACTCTGTTAAAAGCAAGGGAGATTGTCCGTTATAGTGGACATAAAAACAAGAGTTTGCTGCGGCGTTATTGGAAAACCAATTTTAACACAAATCGCCGGCATTATATCCTAGAAGACACAGACCGGCGCCAGTGGGAGCGTAAAAGAAAATGCAGACGAACTAGGGATTGGAAAGTGCTTGTACAATCGATGGAAATGTTCAAATAAATGTGCAAAAGAAATAAAAAAATCATTTATTCCTTTATCATATTGGCTAGCTAATGTCCTCTCTTTGCTAGTTACCTGTGGCTGTGTTTCTGCATTGCGTAGCAACGAGTGACTATATTGTATTACTGTGTTGCAGTTTATGAATATAATTATATCGTTATTAATTTCTTTATATACGCGATTCCATATTATATTAGCAGAAAAGCTTAAAACTACCACTTTTTATACAAGCTATTTCACATGTTAGTTAAAGACTTCGATGCTTAAAATGTCTAGGGAGAAATGGAATACTGGTGTGTATTTTTTCTTTAAAGTACCGAGACCAGCCATATACTGTAATACTGTATGTTTATGTTCCAAAATTAATATCGTCTATGGCCTTCACACGTGTTATGCTCCTATTCTTTTTATGCTCAGCTACTAAGATTTCCCTTCAGTGGTAAAATTCCATATAAATATTCAATACTAAAACGGGCACAGTAAAGACATTTAAATCTTTCTACGACCGACCAACGCACCACGAGTGCCCCTGTCGGTCAACCAATCATGTACCGCGGTATTGCGTGTCATCGCACGTCACGATGCGCGATGACGTAGCCAATTACCAGCGGTACGTGTCTGTGCCGCGCACTTTGAATGGCTGCATCTGTACTTCAGAATTTCAAAGTTTAACTAAAGTACAGTACCACCAAATGGTGTAAATAATTATATGCTAAAATTAAAAGGTCATGGCAGATGTTAGTCACAACACCGTGAAAACTAATAATTTTGTCATTGTTGTTTAATTCTTAGTCACTATTGTTTAATTTTTCAGTCACACATATGTCACTGTAAATCCTTCCATCCATTTTCTATCTGCTTTATCCAATTTAGGGTCACAGGGGATCCTGAGACTATCCCAGCAAGCAGTGGGCTCAAGGCAGAAAACATCCTGGATGGGATGTCAGTCTATTGCATGACACACAAAGACAACAACGCACACACACACCAGGGCCATCACCACCAGTATGTCTTTGGACTGTTGGATGTAATACCCTCCAGCAGAAACCTATGAAAATACAGGGTGAACTAGGCACCAGCTTGCAGATCCTGACTAGTGGGATTCTGTCTTAATTCTGCGTGCTTGTCCAATTGTCTCTGATCCCTACTGTAGATGTTGCATATTGTCCCAGCTATTCACACACATGATCAATGGTGTTTCTAGCCAGCAAAGTATTCATGCACATAAGAGTCACTATCTCGTCTTGTTCCAACATAGGAATGGCAATGAGGGCTTGTTCTCTTGACAAGCAGGTTGTGTTGGTTGACTTGAAGTGATTAAGTGCTTATGCAACAGTCAAAGTCACTCGTGTGTATCACTGTGAGTCATGAATGTTAATCCATTGTCAAAAGTGATCAATTAATCAAAATTATGCTAGAACTATTTAGTCAAAATCCAAGCTATATAATTTATTTTTCTAAAATCATACATGAATAAGGAAGTAATAAGTTTCTTTTGATTCTTAGAATTTATTTTTAGTTTTCTTTACAGCATTGAAATTGTAGGGAAAAACCATTTTGGACCATAGGATGACCTCATGCCATATGAATGTATTCTTAGCACTTTTTTCTCTCATATGCATTATCAGAAACCATTTAGTCAGAATAATTTCCTCTCCTTTTATTCAATGCCACTAGATATTTTCAAAGTGCACCTGCTTATCTGCTGGAGAAGCACAGTCCTTCCTAATCCATGAAAGGATAAAGCATCCCTTATTATAGAATACTGCCTGCACACATCTCATGCATTTTTACCAGTTGCATAAACAACACAAGCTCTCCCACAAGCATCTTTACAATGTACCTTTTCAGAAATAGAATTCTATAGGATCCCCTGCTTGTCCCTTCCCTTAAACAGAATTTAATAGTTGCTCCTTATTCAAGAGTCTGGATCATTAAACTAGTAATGTAGACTGAAGAAGTCAAATACCATTGCAAAACTAAAAGCACAATGTTTGCAACTCTGGATCTAAAACACCTTACCTATTATATAGATCATTTTCATATATATTCATGGCTTACCAGAAGAAACTAAATTGGGTTTTGTATTTGCGATTGTGAATGTATTTGCACTGTGAATTCACATTTGCAGTACCGTTTATAAAAATGTTTGAATTTCATATGGGTTCATGGTAATCACATCAGGCCAGGTAAACTAAAAGCAGCATATGGACACCAGTTTTGACTCAAATATCAAGCTCTATCTTTTTAAGGCTTACAAACATTATTAAATACATCTTGATATTAGCAACTATAGTATTGCAAAACCTTATTCAAAATCCCCGTAGGCTCTGGAGTTTTGTTTTGTTGTGCTTTCAAAATGAAACTGCAGTAATGGCAAACACTAGACAAATCTCAACAATAAGAAACTGTCATTTTAAATACATTACACAAAATAACTTTAATATAAAATAATACTTTAAAGGAAAAATTTGTATTTTCACAAGACATGGAATTATGCATCAGCAAAAATTACTAGAATATTTTAATTCTTCACATTATCTCTGGAGCTGAGTACTTCATGCAACATGATTCTGAACAAATTAATATTTTCTGCAATAAATCGTTTTATTTTGAATGAAGCAAATATAAATTAATGTAAAGTCTTATGATTTTCAAATACATGTGTGTACTATACTGATTCTAGATAGTGAGTGTATTTAAAAATGTAAAGTACCAAACCTAACAGGAACTCAGTAGAATATACAGGTAAATTATTATTAATTTTTTGTACTCTATTTCCATTCAATGTCCTTTAATATCTGTCTTTAAAATGGAAATATTTTTCTATAAACAGCCTTGAAAGGATAGCTTGGATCATCTGCCTAAATTAATAAAAAACAAGCAAAGCAGATGTTCAAATTTAAAAAATAATAAGATGAAGTTCACTAAAAGAGGTAAGCAAGTAATGTTTTAAAGTGCCGGATAAGAATGTAAGATTGCATCTACTACACAATACAGTTTACAAACTGAAAAGAATTCAATGAATAATTTACATACAGCAACTCATTCACTGTAGGGTTTGGAATACTACCATGGATATAGATCAACTCAATGAAATGTAGGGCTTGAATAAACTGGAACTACAAACTGGATTTGGATTAACTGGAACTATAAACTGGAATGTCAAAGAGGACAGCTACAACTACTGTAGATACTAGCATGTAGGGTTTGGAATACTACCATGGAAATACAGCAATATTTAGGATCTGCCTTTTTCAAAGCATTGCATACTGTATCTCATCTGTACCCTTGGTGTCCCTGCTGGCACTGCTATTACTGCTGAACTGCCTGCCTGCCACTGCTGCTCCCAGTGAGTGAGGTGCAGGCCAGACTGAGTGACTGGCATACAAAACATGACCTGTACTAGATTATTTTTCATGTTGCTCTGTGGCTGGCACCTGGCATCTTCCGCGTTTGAATTTTTCTTGCTTATTTTTATCTAATGCCGATTTATTCTGTGTGGAAAAAAAGACAGAATGAAGGTGGACAGTCATTTAGGAGACTAATATTATACTCAGAGCTTTAATTAAGAGTGAGAAATTAATGAAAAATACTAATTAGTAGACTACTTGTCTATTTTAAAACAGCATTTTAACATAATTGGCCAGGTTAGGTTATTCTGTTTTAAAGTAGTAATATTCACTACATTTCAGTTTAGCTTTTTAGAACATCTCAGAACTGTATGTGATATGACCTTTTAGAATTAACATGCTCACTGCTGTAAATTCAGAAGGGCAATGACAAAAAAAATAACATGAAAAAATGTCTTTTGAAATGCAGGAAACGTTTTGTCCAACTGCAAAGAATAAAAGAGAAAGCTTTCTTAAAACAGACTGAATTTAACTTTGCGGCAATTATCTATTCCTCATTTTTTATCTGAAATGGCCTCAGACTTCTTAAGTGAGTATGCAACTAACATAAAGACATGGTGTGATAATCCAGACAGAGACTTTTAATAGAAAGATACATTCATAAAATCATGCACATTGACTTCTGCAAGTGCTGCCATATTAAACAGCTGGTACAGCTATTTAAATAGGAGCAAATGGCCATAACAGCGGCTCAGAAAATATCTGGACCTTTTCCAAGAAAGCTTTTAAAAAATTTAATCATACCTCCTGTCATATTGTTTCTCTGCATACCTGTAGTGACAATTATGTCTTTTCTAATATGAACAAATCACATAATACAGTGTTTCTTAAGCAATACAACTGTTACGTTTTCCTTTATCAATACTACTGACCAGCAGTAGTCCATTACATTATTTAAATGCTTATTTACTGTATGTAGTTTGTCCAACAGTTTGGATTACAAAGAGGCTGTGGGAAAGGTTATTTTAAAAATGAGAATTAGGTGATGATTTATTTTGTAATTATATTGTACTCTCTTCTTTGAAAAATGTGTCACCATAACAGTTAGCAAAATTACTTACTTCAAATTTGATAGAAAGTAACGTTCCTCACCTTTAAAATTATTGCAGTGTTAAAAAATAATACAAATAACTGTGTTACATCCTTGGTCTAGAATACAAGAAGTCTAGGAACCAACACATACACTTTTAATACTGCACTGTATCATTACCTGCTAGAAACCTACCTTTGTGCAATAAAAAAAACTTAATTTAAGTCCACATGATTATCAGGATCACCCGGATGTTTGGATGACTGAACTGGACAGCCTTATAATAAGTGGTCATTTCTGAATGGCCCAGCCATTTTCATGGACATTTCTCTTGCCAGTAACAAGAACCATAAAACAGCTTGAGTAGGATATTAAAGCATGGTGATATCAGAAGATATACATATGTTACTTTTGTGGGAAAGACAAATGCAGAGATTCTTCTTTAGAATTCAGATCACAAAATGGCCTATAATAAAGTTTATTGTTTTTTTTTAAATCAAAGGTTTTGTTGATTTTAGTACAAACTGGTCTGAACTACTGAGAGAGGTTAGACTCAGCCTTATACTTACAGAAAGTTGGAGGTGTCTAAGTGACTGAATGACTATTTGTGCAGTGAGAAAGGCAATTAGCTGCATTTCTCATTCCAGTCAATCAGACAACTCATACACCTACAGTAAATAAAGCCAGGCAAGTTCCATCACACATTTTTTATTTGTATCCATTGTTTCCAGGCAAAGCACACATTGGGCCACCATGGTTTTGGGGACAGAATTTCATTAAAATATGCCCAGGACCCATCCAGTAGTCTCAAACCTAGAATTAGGAACTAGGACAGATCCACCAATTGCCCAATGCAAGAATGGTTGATTTCTTGGATCTAACGAAGGGCCTTCTTGCAAACAAAAATCCACCACAAACCATAATATAGAACATAGACTATGTGTTGGGTATGTGATTTGATGAACAGTTGACTCGTGTTTTATTCAAAATATTTTTACATGAATCGGAATTTATATTCTGTTGGTGACAAAAAATACAAGACTAAACAAATAATGCATGAAATTTTATATTCATATCTGGTGCAGCTACGTTTGAAGTTATAGAGCCTATAACGTGTAGGTGCTTTCTTTATCGTGCGGCATCACCCACAATATGATTCGTCAACAGAAAACAAGTACAAAGGGGAAAGAAATAAGTACAATGGGGAAAGGCAAGTCAAAAAAAAAGTTCCTGATTTGGAGTAAAAAATCGAGATTGTGAAAAAGTTAAGGGGTGAGATGATGAAACCAGTTTGGGCCATATGTATGGCAAGAATGAATTTACATTTTGTGCATTTAGAGACAGAGAGAAGGCTGTTCATGAGAGCTATGCATCTTGTGTTCTCTAATTGTTTTTATTATTACATTTTATTTGATTTACTGTATTTGTACACTGTACAGCACTGTATTTGCTGTATTGCTGTTTCATAATACTTCAGACTACATACACATAATAATAAAACTATATTTGATTTTACTTGTTTAAGGGAGGGAAATGGGAAGGTATATGAGGGGTGTTCTGATTACACTATACGTGATTTGGGGTATTTGTGCTATGTCAGGAACCTACTGTAACTAACTCAGAAAGCACGACTCTACTGTATTGATTTGATACAGGCCTCGATCTTGCAGTCCCTGTTACCCAACCTGACTCACATAACATCTTTGCTTTGCCGTGGCAACAAGACCTGGAAGTGTAGCAGCCTGCCATGGCTGGAAGCTGCACACTCATCACTAACCAGAATGAGCTTCTTATCATTCTTGCCCCAAAACTGTATCAGTTTCATGCTCGATCAACCAATCAGCCAGTAGGCAGGGTTCCATACACTTCCACCTTTAAAACCTAGACAGTATTGCTGCTTCAAAGTTTAAAATAAAATAAAATCTGTCTTTAAGATGTGACAGGGTGAACACCATGACTTGCGGTGTTGGTTTAAGACTGAAAAAGCATGACACCTCTGTATTAAACCCAGAAGATTGCAAGGTTTTACATTTCAGGATGTGACAGTAATATACTGTTTACAGGCAAGAGGATGAGAGTGTATGCTAGTTAATCAGGCAATCTTGTCTTTTACAAAGTCTGGATTACCTGAATGATGGAAATATTACATTACGTTTAGAATCTATTTGCTATCTGGTGTTTGCTTTTATATTTTTTAAATGCTACATGACATAAACAATTCCTTTATTATACCTTTTCTCTTTTAATTTTCATTTTATGGGTTTAAGCATGATACATGGTTTTCTTCTTATATACCACTGCAATCTTTCCAACACACACCTCATCTTTGTGCTTGACCAATAATGTAAACATTATACAGTATATGTATTACAGTGAATTCTTTGTGATGTTATTTATTCACCTTAAGCAGATTACTACAGCTTCAAGGTAGCTGTCACAATGCCCTGTGAAGCTATGAAAGCATGTGGAATTAGATTACAGAGGATTAATGCTAGTTACTGTTTTATAAATGTAGAGTATATAGGTCAGTGAAGGAATCATTTAAGAGCTGAGCAAGAGTAAAAAATGCAAGAATTCTCACATTTGAGTAGTTTACACATGAACATTTGCTCAATGGAAAGAAAATGTCCTATTTCTCTCAGCATATCACTGCGTTCTTTAAAACCAAATAATCTGTTTATATAATGCTAATTATTTCTGGTTATGTGAAATATATTTGTTCAGTGCGGGGAACAATACACATTTCTCCTTTGAGTTTAATGACCTGATGTGATTGAAAGTTTCATAAATCTTCACAGACATAGAGAGAGAAAACTGAGTGAGAAAATAAAACTGTGGTCCTGGGGCAAAGCATCTAAAATATAGAACACAGCTTATGAGTTCAAACAGATGTGAAGGTAAAAGAGAATGAATTAAATCTTGGAGCCTTTGTGGTGACACAGATTAGATTATTGCACCCAAAGCCATAAAACAAGAGATACAGTAAACACATGCACCAGCTCACATTAAATAATATCAACACTTTTCAGGTTTTTGCCTCCTGTTAGCTTAAATCTCCTACCCAAACAGAGTGATTATGTTTGGGTAGATGATGACAAACCAAAATACCCTTATGGTGAAAGCTAATGTGTAACCATGTATCTGTGATGTACAGTATAGTGGCTTGTACATTTTGTCAGAAAAATCAAATTGATTACTTTTTTTAAGGTCCAGCTCTGGTAAAAATAATGACCCATCTGATTGCACTTTTTAATCTTTTTAATGACCAGTGGCTGCACCTTTTAATACTTTTCACTTTCTTATTTGTAAAAATACAATAATAATAATTGCTTACACTTATATAGCACTTTTCTGGACACTCCACTCAAAGCGCTTTACAGGTAATGGGGTCTCCCCTCCACCACCACCAATGTGCAGCATCCACCTGGATGATGCAACGGCAGCCATAGTGCACCAGAACGCTCACCACACATCAGCTATTAGTGGGGAGGAGAGCAGAGTAATGAAGCCAATTGATAGATGGGGATTATTAGGATGCCATGATTGGTAAGGGCCAATGGGAAATTTGGCCAGGACGCCCGGGTTACACCCCTCCTCTTTTCGAGAAACGCCCTGGGATTTTTAATGACCACAGAGAGTCAGGACCTCGGTTTTACATCTCATCCGAAGGACGGCACCTGTTTACAGTATAGTGTCCCCATCACTATACTGGGGCATTAGGACCCACATGGACCACAGGGTGAGCGCCCCCTGCTGGCCCCACTAACACCTCTTCCAGCAGCAACCTTAGTTTTTCCCAGGAGGTCTCCCATCCAGGTACTGACCAGGCTCACACCTGCTTAGCTTCAGTGGGTTGCCAGTTGTGAGTTGCAGGGTGATATGGCTGCTGGCTATGTACTAGCATGTACTCAATAGCATGTACTCAAAGACATGAAACATGCAACAAATGAGTATTGGTAGCAATAACATTTGATCCATTTTTACTCCCTCAGTACATTTTGCAGTAACTATGAATTTCACAAAATCCTTAAATATATATAATTATATACTGTATATAGACATTTTATTAAATCTCTGTTTAATTACAGCCTCGAATGCCTTTTATAAGGAAAGCCTTGCTTTCTATTTTGCAAGACCTCCTGCATGGTTTTCATGCAGGTCTTCTTCTTTCTTTTCACCAGCCAAAGACATGGTGCCTAGGTTAAGTAACAGAATTGCAACCATAAACATGTGTGTTTGTACTCTGCAAGGAGCTTGCATCCCAGAAAGACTGTATCCTGACTCACTAAGTTGTGGCATCACACCCTCTACAGCTAGAGGGCGCTCCTACCCTGTCCTGTTCCCAGTTTCCCTGTGCTTTGCTTGTCCTTCTGGTGTGTCTTTGTTTGGGGCTATATATTTCCAGGTCACCCTTTCCTCCTTGCTCAGCACTGAGGGTTTTGATGTCTTGAGACCTGCCTAGCACCAGGTCGTCTCCTCCGCGGCCTGAGGGCATAGATTTCTAGCCGACATCGTCTGACCTGCTGAGTCTCGGGTTATCCCCGTTTTGCCACTACGCATTGGGTCTTTTTTGGTCTCCTGGCCATTCCACCCGACATCCATGACAGTGGCTGAAAATGGATGGATGCATGGAATAAATTCCTGGTTTTATATTCTTACTGAAGTTAATATACTATGATGGAAAGGAATGTAAATTAATTTTAAATTAAATAGATTATTTCAAAGATTTTTGTTAAAAAATCCCATTAGCTCTGCCTTTTCTGTCTTATCACAATGTTAGTTTAAAAAAGAGGATAAAGGCACATCATTTGCCACAGTATGGAAAATGGAATCTACTGATTAGTTAAAAAATATCAAGTAATGATGCTTTTAAATTGAACTTTCAAATAAGAGACAAGAATGGTAAGATAAAGAATTAGCAAACTGAGCAAATAAAGTGTTGTTTCTACTGTCTATATCCAGCATATACAGTAATTACAGTATAAACCATTAATATTTATTAGTGTAGGAATACATCATTTGCACAACGTCCAAACAATGCAACCATAGAAATTACTGTGGAAAGAGTTGTTACAAATTCCCAATAGAAAAACCAACATGGCAAAAGAACAACACTGGAATGCATTGCATTAGCCAGCAAAAGAAACAGACATGTAGGCTAAAACATTTTTAAATGTTCAATTTTTTTTTTCCCCACAGAAAATATGTTACTTTCCAGCTAAGGCACTGAATTTAGACCAGCAACAAGAAAAAAGAAAAGCCTCATAAATGCACCGTAATTTAAACTGGAAGTGGTTACAGGGTTAACCAGGCTTAGCCTTCTCAATTCACTTCAGGTAATAAATTCAACTCTGTGGAATAAATTATCAATAGCAACATATTACAAGCCTAGATGTAAGTCTGGGGTCAAAAGTAAAATTTGTTTTGTGGTTTCAGACTAGTCTCTGGTGTAATGTTGAGCATTTAGTAGAATTTATTGCTCTTGAGCTGAAAAAAAGACTAATTTTCTATTCCAGGTCTACCATTTGTTGATCCCTAGGGCACACGGCTGTTGCACATATGTAAAAATGTGCTGGAAAATCCTTGATAGGATGCATTTTCTCAGGCATTCTATGACATACTGTATATACAGTTCAAATAGTCTTTATTTCAGTTACATTAAGTCAATGCATTTTATATATAAAATGACAAATTGATACTGAAATAAAAGAACCATTTCTGATAACCTGCTTTCCATTTATCACTCTTGAAAAAGGCCTGAAATCTCATTTAAACAGATTCTATAGAATATCTATTCCCTTTAAGCACTGCAACATTATACCAATACAGATACAAATGTAAACAAGCAGCCTGTGGGCTTTTTGGAACTTACCCAATAGAATCAGTCAACCAGAAAGATCAATTTGAAAATGAGGTAGGACGTTGATGCCCAATTTATATAATGCAAACATTAAAGAAAGTAATCGAATGAAACAGAGGAGTCCTCTCAGCAGTTTCTTAAAAGATCTTACAGTAGTGCGATCCAAACCATAGCCTGTTAGAGTGCACTGCACTCTTACAGTCCTTGTGTAATGATGCTCTTCTAGTACTTGGGTCTATTTGTGCTTACTGCCCTGCCCCTTGCATGAACTCAGATCTGGTTATATTGATGTTTTCAGACTAATTTAACTAATGCAACCAGATGAGCTAGATGGGCACCCCATGTTATGTTTCTAATATAATACAAGTTGAGAGCATTGTTTTGTAACATTTCCTTCATCCTGCTTTTCAGACACATAAGAGAGGGACCTTCCAACTGAAGAATCTGTTTTGTTTTGTTTAATGTCTGCTCATACAGTATATACTCTGTATAATGGAAAATAACTGTAGAAAAAATGAAAGTTTGTTCCTTTGCAGAGTCTGGATTTGTTGCTGTCTTCAGTGCTGTTTCTTCATTTCATTTCACTATCACAATTCTTTTTGTTAGAGAAACTGTTGTTTTAATGCATGAACATCTCTTGATTGGGCAAAGTGTCCACTTGCTCCCAGTGCTAGTGTTAACAGCATAAATTTCTAATTCTCATCCTAAACCTGCAGATTGACAAATTCTTAAAATATGTCTTTCATACAATAAAAAACAATTTGAAATTCCTGTTCATTCATAGTGTTTCTCTCATAATTTAAAAGTGTTATACAAGATTGCAGAGCTCCAAATCAGGCTTCTTAGTGTAATACAGTATATTACATTGGTCTTGCAATTATTGTCATTACTCAGCTGCATTTTCAATCCTCCATTTTAGATTTAACAGTAGGAACTAGCAGTGAATATGTTAAAATAATACAAGTTTAAGGATAAAATACAGTAATTCACAGTACTATGGTTTATTTTATGTATGTAGTGAATTAGTAAAGCACTCTTCAATACTGTTCTTTTTGATGGTCACAGGCTCAGCTCTCTTAATTTTTTTCTGTTGTATTTTTGAACTATGCACTCCTGTTTCATTCATTTTGGAACAAATGTTATGTTATCTTTTTCACCAACTTTTGAATCTTTCAATTGCAAACAAAAATAATTTGATTTTATAAAACATTAAAAATTACTCAGGACTCATAAAGCTTATCTTTACCAATACATTTTCAGCACCACATAGAAGTCACATCTGGAGGTGAACAGATGGGGTAAATTTTTCCTATATTCTTTGGGGATTACAGTACATCTGCAATTGCAATGGAACCTATTGTGTGAACTGGTTAACAAAACTGGCAATAAACTTAAAATCTGAAATAAAACATATGTGCCTTTGAAAAACGCATTGCTTGAAGTTCATACAGTACAACATGAAATGGGCAAAAATGAGACAGGAGTCATATACAGTATGATCGACAAATTGTTAACATGCAAACTGCAGTGGCAAACATTCTAATCAGAAGAATCAGAATGGTAAACCTTTTATTAACACTGAACTATCCCAGAATGTAAATAAAAGATTTCTGAAACAATCCAAGAACAAAAAAAATATAAGGTGCTAGCAATGTTGTCCAAGCACAGAAATTCTAGAAGGTTTTTTCCCCCTGTTTACCTTGTGTTCCTGAAAAAGACTGTTCCTGTTCTGATAAACTGGAGCCTCTGCCTTATGCCATGATCAGAAACAACATTTTTTTGTTGTTTACAAGCATAGGAAGTAAATCTGAGTTGAAACATCTAATAAATCTCCTTTAAACTGACAACAAACTTAACCATTTCAATCATGGTGATTTGTACTCATGTTACTGTCGGAAATGACAATTACCCTCAGTTTTCACTTCAATACATTGCTAACACAACAACCCATATATAGGCCGTATGTGATGTTTTTCATGCCAGTAAAAGTAATTTAGCAGCATCAAATTGTGTTTTATGAATCACTTTCAGTGTACTGCATGCTGAAGAGGAAACATGGATGGTTTTGATGGTATTACCTCCTGTCATGATAATGTAAACCCTGTTTATGAATTGGAAAAAAACACTTTGAGACTATAACTGCTTTTACTGCCAAGGAGAAAACAACAGCATAGGCTTTAGGAGTAAATCCTTTATAATAGATTCAAATAATTCATGAAACAACCCTTTTGATCTCAAAATGTGACCTTCAAATTTTAAAAATAAGGTTAACGTCATAGAAATAGATAAGAAAAAGTATTAAAATCAGTAGATTTAAAACATTTTAATCCAGTTATTGAGATGCGTTTTCAGCATTATTTTGATGGCATCTATAAAGTCAAAATCTCCATGGTGTATTAACAAAAATTAAGTTAAAATCCATGTAGAATTAGCTATATTTTAAGATTTGTGTTTAACTGCTGCCAAGAGACAAGGTTATGCCTCAAGGTTTTTTTTTCCTTTGATGTTAATGACAAAAATATGTTTTTAATTCTAGGCATTCCCATCCCCCTGTTTAGATTTCCTTTTAATCTTTTGCTGTTTTTCAGATGAGGCAAATAACAATTAATTAACCCAAAACACAACCAAAGCAATCTACAGTATCACCCAAGCCCAGTATTTCTTTTGAGTTTACTGACAGCTTTGGACAGTCGTGGTTCAGTGTCTGAATACTGAAAAGACCGACCAGTAGAAGGCATAGACCCTGAGTGCTGATCCCCAGTACATTGTAGTATACGCAAGCAGGTCAATTGAAAAACACAAAAAGCATCATGCTATGGCCATTTTTGTCATAAATCCTAATTATTCTGAATTTGTAATGGAGAGCTTCACATTGCAGGAAGACAGAATGTTGAATTTGACCTTGCAAACCAAACTCAGATTGACATAAGTTTGTTTGTTATATCTCATATTCTATACATCACCTTTTTGATAAAGGACAAAGTTGCTCCTTCCTCAATATACTATTGACAAATGACATTAAGAAATTTCCCTTGGCTACTTGTTCCACAGACTTGTAACACTCTAAACTTCACTGTATACCTGTAACCTTCAGGGAATACCTAATGGTTGTTTTTAACACTAACTGAAAAGTACCGGTGGGGTGAGTTAAATTCTTTAACACATTAGTCAGATTTTACTTCTTCATCGTCTTCATCCCAAACTGATGCACCTTTCACTTTCCTTTGACTACCAGAATTATAGAAGCCATAAAGTCAATGAAGAGATTTTTTTTTTACTTTTGTTCTTTTTAGTGTTTTTGTTCTCTGAGAGCTCAATGTACTTTTAGAGGTCAAATATTCATTTTTCTTTAATAATGTTGACAACTATTTATTTTCATGGTGGAAAACTGCTGCAAGGAGAATTTAACGTATTTGTCATTTTATTCTGTCTTCTGCACAGCTAATTCACCTAAACATAGATTTTATTCACACTATTTCTGACTAATCAATTTGTCACCAATTGCAGAATAGGCTTTTAACATAATACTTAATAAAGCTTTGCTCCATATGTTTTACATCTGACCTAAAAAGAGATTTATAAAGTGTTAAAAAATAAAGTGATTTTTAAACACCAGCAGAATATTGTGAAGATTAAATTGAATACGAAAGAGGAAGGTCACTCATGTAAGATATTATTAAATTAAAAGATATGCTAAAGTGAAATGCAAAAGTAGTCTGCATAGAATATTTATGGCAGAAGTAAAGTGTATGAAAGACAGCTCTTGGGAGATCCTTT
Organism: Atractosteus spatula; assembly: GCF_055471065.1. Classification (NCBI taxonomy): domain Eukaryota; kingdom Metazoa; phylum Chordata; class Actinopteri; order Semionotiformes; family Lepisosteidae; genus Atractosteus; species Atractosteus spatula. The sequence continues at coordinate 50,549,094 of NC_142709.1, read as the reverse complement.
TGCCTACTGTATATCGGTGGAGGTATTAAAGCAGCCCTATGCTTATTAACAGTGGAGAGGGTCAGTGTTAGCGGAGGACTGAGACACTTGTCATGAAAGGGAGGCAGGACCTCTGGTGGTGAACCCAAGCAAAACTGGCACAAGCCTCACTTAAGAGCAGGAAGGGGATGTCAGCAGCACATCTACAGTAACACTGCTGACCCAACACCAGCATGATCCATCTGCTACAGTTGAATTATCCAAGAAGATTGTACTGGAGGGAACACAATCCATCACCTACAGTTGAGTTGTCCACCAAGACTCTGTTGGAGAGAACATGATCTCTCTTCTGCAGTTGAATTGTTCATAATGTGGTTTTCTAAACATTGATATAACACTAAAATCATTGTACAGATGAGAAAAAAATACAATTGAAAATGCCTAGGTTGCATTTTGACTTGTGACAGGTCAGTAATTATGATTTAAAACCACCAAATGTAATTGTAAAATAGTAAAACCATCACATAATGTACTGAGGCAGGGTGGCTCAATGACCCATAACATGTTCTGAAATGTTACAATATATTATTATCATGCATTACCGAGGTGGGGCTGCACTTCAGTGGTGGATGAAGTGGGTCTCCTGTTTGTAAAGTGCTTTGAGATCCTTTTTAATGAAAAGAGCTGTAAGGGATTTCAACACTCAGTTTGTTAAAGTGAACTTAAATAAAAGTGTATGCCAGTGGCCATATTTAGACACAGGAGTAAAATCCCTTATGCACAGGTGAAAGTACGTTAGCACCCCTTTGACATTTCCATGTCAATGTGTGATTTAGCAAATGCATTTTTAGAAATTAAAAAATAAAATAACAAAACAAGAGAATGCAAGAGAGATCAAATATATCACATACTTAATTACTTCCATGTCCACTAGCTGAATGTGCAGACCACAATATATAGAATATACGTGACTTCTTCTTCTGGTTGTTCCCAAAGCAGAATGCAGCCAGCTCTTTCAATGCAATAGCAGTTTTGCACTTTAGTGTGGAAGGTTTAGTCTATATAAATAATATACAGTATACAGACCATATGTAAACACTTTAGCCTATTTGGCCAGGTTTAAACCAATAGATAATAGCAATTTGCTATCAATTTCCTACTTTCTAAATAACTGCTAGTTCTGTGTTTTTTATGCTTATAGTGTTTTGGTTTTAGATTGTAATTATTACTTGAGGAAATAATTCTAGAACGGTTTTATTTTCCAAACTGAGAGACTCTACCATCAGCTGTATAGACTAAAACTAAGTTTGGTATTGAATTAGCAATTATTTGTTGTAAAACACTTCTATTTACTCTCTCAGACACCAAAAGAAAGAACTAAACTGATTTTTTTAACATGGTAAGAATCAGAATTAGTAATCACGCTTCAATAGCTCAAAAGAGCTGACAAGAGCTGACTATCTTTACATTAACTGTGATTATTTATAACAGCAATTCCAAATAAACTAATATTGAAAAGAAACAACAACTGAAGGCAGTAATCTGCATTTACTCTATCTGATACATGCTTACTTAAAGCCAAAACCTACAGTAAACCACTTTAATTGAAATTAAACAACACAATACTTAAAACTACAATGTTGCCTGTCTTAAACTATAATCAAACTTTAATATTGTATATACAGTATAAGCATCTATTGTGAAATCAAACCTAGAGAATAATAGGAGAACTTATACAGCATGGCAATGCAGGATATACGGCTATATATGCAAGAAAAAATGTGTGAAGATAACATTGAAATACAACTTTTCCTACATTTCATTTCTGTCCTAAAACACAGCCATGCCAAACAATCTTTAAGTTTTCTTGGAATCCTAACCCTAACCTACCGAACACTTAGCTGGGTTAATTAACGTAAACTTCCACATATTTGAGTGGAAAATACAACTCAGTGCATCGAAGTATTAGTCTGAAAAGACTAAGCAGGCATGCCAAAATAAAGAAAATGTATCAACTATGGGACAATTTCATTTTTTGACAAGGATTCTGTTGGAAAATTCATGGTGAATGATGCCCTCAATGAGCATATTCTCAGTGTTAAATAAGTTAAGAGTAAGGAATACCCAATACCCTTTAGCTGTATCTGTTAAAATGCCAGTGCATCCAATGCCAAAAGCAATTCTTTGAAATGTTTAACCACTTTCTCTTAAACTTTTGCTTTAGGGCAATGTAGACAACATTCCCATTTAGGGCAGGGCAGTGTATACTGTAGAGTTATTCTGTACGTGAAAAAAAATGTGAAGATAACATTAAAATACCACTTTTCCTAAATATCATTTCTGTCCTAAAACACAGCCATGCCATCAAACATTCTCTACATTTTCTAGGAATCTTAACCTTAGTTAAAGGTTTGAATAGTTTTGCGTTAGGGTTCAGATTTTCCTCAGAGAACTAATGTAACCTTCCCCTTATTTGATTGAAAAATATACAGTAACTCAGCGCATGAAAATATTACTTTCAAAAGAAATCTGAGACTATGTATTAACTATGGTACAATTTTATTTCTTGACAAATATTCTGTTATTGGAAACTTTATGTTGAATGATATTCTTAATGAGCAAGGTTTCAGATTTAAATAGGTTAAGAGTCAGGAATGCCCAATAAATCTTAGCTGTATCTGTTAAAATGCCAGTGCATCCAATGCCAAATGCAACACTTTGAAAAGTTTTACCACTTTCTTTCAAACTTTTGCTTTAGGGCAAATTAGACAACATTCTGATTTATTTCAGCGTCATATACTGTATAGATTACTTACTATCATAATCCTGATTTTGGTCGATTAATGAAGCATGGTTTGGCACATTTAGAACTGTACCACCTTCGGCATAAGCATAGTTTCAATCACGTTACTCAAAGCATGCTATAACTTTTAAAAGGATGCACAAAGTATGTTTTAAGCAGCATGACTTATCTGATCAAGTTTATGAGAAACAAACATTTCCTTTTAAGTTGCAAACTTTTACAATCTCCTTAGGATGAAAAATGTTATGTATCATAAAGAGAATTAGAAAATGCAACAAAAATAAATCATTGATGCTGAAAGTACAACAGAAAAGGTTTCCTGGGTTTGCAGCGATTTACCCTGTGGCCAGTCTGTCAATAATAATTGAACATTACAAAAAATGTGATTTGAAATCACCAATAAATGTTAATAATCTTAATTTTTAATTATACAGGAATACCAGTCTCAATGAAAACAAGTATATTTTATATAAATTAATAATTTGTAAATAACAAATTAAAAGGAACATGTAATGGGTGTATTCCATGCTGAAAAGAAAGTAACAAATTAAAATATAAATATAAACCAGTAATTGCTGACAGAGTCTTCTAAATCCAAATTCAATTAGATTTATTGCAAAGGCATCTTTATCTGTTTTGTCACTACAAATGCATTAAATAATTATACCAATAAACTCATTATTTTTCCACATAAGATCATGAAAAAGTAATTAAGAATTTATAACTAATAATATATTTAAGACAGGTACTTATAATTTATTCACAGTTTTGATGGACCTTTCAAAATGGAGAGTGAACACATATCTGCAGTAAGTTGTGAAATTTAATGGCTAATTTAAAATTAAAGACATAATAAAAATAAGAGGAAGAAATAAATATAAGATACAGTATAATTAAAAATGTGGTTAATTTTTCATCAGTCACAAGACGAAGGTGTTTATAACGTGCTTAAATATGATGTGTTGAAATGTAGTGTTACATTAATAAATTGGAAACTACTGACCAGCTAAGAGATCTTGAAAACTCAGGTTTCATGGTCATCCAAAAATATGAAGGCAGAGTACAACTTGATTGTATGAAAAAACCTTCAACCGCATATAAACAGAGAGAAGACAGAAATCAAATATTTCTTCTTTTAGTGAAAAGGGTGAGAACAAATGTTTGAAAGCACAGTATCACAGCTTGTATATCGAGAATTTCCCTAGTCTGACTAGCTTGTTCTCTGTTTTGCACTTCTACTCCAAATCTTTGGCTAAAAAGTAAAGTACATTTTCACCACTCCAAAAGAATGGAATGGCATTGGGCCATTGTAAACAATTAGTCACTGAACTAATTTTAAATCTGTTCTTTTCGCCAATTTCTTTACAATGCATGCTTTATCTTGCCAAAAAGGCACACAGGGACAAGAAGGATGGTGCCTGTAAATACACTTTTCACTAAATCCATGAACCAACAGGAGCAACAGTGCACCTGTTTATTTTTGGTTTTCAGAAAGTCTTTGAGATGACCATGTACTGTATCATGGCTTTAAATCTAATTTTTATGAGGAAGCATATTAAATTGTTTTGCGAAACCCAGAATGCTTGTTAATCTACAAAATCCATTAGATACAATGTTTAATGAATATCTTGTCATGATGTCATGAGGAAATAAAATATTGGATGAGCAGCAAGTTTTTTGTGTACTTTCCTGTGCTACTTTTCTTATATGTTCACCAACATTTGGATTTATTTGGTATTCTATGAACTAGGTTTTTATGCTTCTACATTTTCCTATAGAAGCTACCAAAAGGCTTCTAAACTCCATAAACTCCATTGTAATGTTTACTCCAATCAAAAAGCAGCTTAACATAAATCAGGATTCACTGACTGACATTTTTCTTTTATAATCAGGTCCATGGTGTTCTAATTAGCACCATTATACTGTACCAAAAATACTTTAGCCCCACAAAAGGCAGGAAAGAGGCTCCCAGTAGTTCATCCAATAAATGTTGTGATCATTTCAGTGTACCATTTGATTATAAAGATTAATGTCATTTCAAAATTAAATGATTTTCTTGTTGAAACATTACTACATACTGTACTGTATGTACACATATAATCAGTACAATTATAATTAATACAATAAAATGTTTATGCAGTATGCTGTATACAGGTATGTGTGGTCTAGAAGGAGTATAATATTGCTTAAATTATTTAAGGAAAAAAATAACTAGTTTTGTATTCTTTAAAATTTGAGAAAGAAAATGCAACCGGAAACCTGTTACCCAAAGTAGAAGCCTTTATTGTTTGTAATGCAAGTTGTGAGAAGGTCATTTATAAATGTTGGGGTTAAAAAAAAGACATACAGTAGTAAGGAATTTAATAGATATCTGAATTGTTGAGAATGATACTACCCTGTTAGTCTTTGAGTCAGTGTTTTAGCATTAATTACAGTTTTTAATGTACTTTTATTTTTATAAATCCAAACCCATAATGTCATCCTTTATCCTTATTTGAAGTTTTATGAAATATTAATCACATTTCGTGAATACATGTCCAGTGATCGCAATCCAGTGCACAGGGCAAAGAGGTGAACTGCATTGTAGAAAAACAATGCCCAACAATGGCAAGAAGGACAATGATAATGGTAAGAATGGTAACTGACATAACTGGATTACACTCACACCTTGATAAAGAGCATTGTACTTTATTCAAACACATTGACATTGTAAATGTTTTATGAGCCCTATGTTTCCCCCTATGACCAACGTCTATTACTGTCTTGCTGTGTAAAGAAAAAGACAAGAATTGAGAAGATCCTGATAGTTCAGCTCTTTTTTAAAGATCAGTATCATTAATATATTATTACATTATAGTACAGATGCAGCCATTCAAAATGCGTGAGGTATTTCGCGGCATACCCCGGTGGGCGTGTCACAGTATCACGCGGTATGACGCAGTTAACGTGGTGTCACGTGGTTAACTATCCGGCGTCGCCTTGTAAAACCGCCAGGGGGAGCTTAACCTCTCATGTACAGCATTTGAGCCTTTAATTTTGAACTGTGTATTACAGCATGTTAATCATCAGTCATTAAAATGTTGGTATATTTTATGAAAGCAAGATTGCTCAGTTGGACAAAAGTACACAGCCTACCTTTATCATAAATATTTATGCATCAAAGCCTTTACTGAAGATATTACTAATAGTATTAATAATGGATGACTTTAGACAAGCTGTATACTCAAAGTATAATTTCTTTAGCACATTTGTACAAGCACTTGGAATCTGTCCAAGCCATACTTTGTCAGGCATTTTGTTTTACTTCAACGGGCATAAAAACTTCCTTGCTTTTAACAGGGCGTTTCATAATTTCTAACTACGAAAATGATTTAAAATGCGACACTTATCATTCAACTAGAGCTTAAAATATCACAAGGATCCTCAAGAGCACAGCAAAGAGTGTATTAAAAGACACTTGTATTTATCAACGCTTTCTTTTCCGTATACCAGATTTTATGGAACCACTTCAGAGGGGTGTCAGCCAGTCAGATTCCAGGATTCGGCACTTTAAAGGAAAAATACACACCGGTATTCCATTTCTCCCTAACGATTTTAAGCATCGAAGTATTTAACTAGCATGTGAAATAGCGTGTGAAAAAGTGGTAGTTTTAAGCTTTTCTGCTAATATAATATGGAATCGATATTGATTTAAATCGTGTTCTGATTTAAATCGCAAACGCGTGTTTAATTATATGTGTTTTTTAATCATAATCAGGCTAATGCAACATAAATTGATACAGTATCTTTGTCTTCTAAGCATCTTAATAAACTTTCAGCATAGCTTTCTACCCGTCAAGATTTATATTTCTTGGGATTTTGGGATCAAACGTGGAAGGATTAGATTATAATCGTTTTTATTTGTCAAATACGTGATTGTATTTCTGAATGTTATGTGACACCTACAGTAGTTCACTGCTTTAAATACATCGAATTAAGAAAGTTATGTGTAGCACTTTAGATCTTTTTTCTGAACCAGGGAAAATCTGATCATGTTTCTCTATAACAATAATAAAAAAAACTTTATTTTACATATCGCCTTTAAAAGTGGCATCTCAAAGCAATACAGTAGATCGAAAAACAGTTAAAAGGGACCAGATTAAATACCAGACAATCGCAAACGCATTTTCAATAAAATTATTTTATTCATTCAGCAGTTTGTGAGAGGAACATCCAGCAGGGAGAGACACACACACCGGTTTTCATTGACAAAATTGTTTTTTTTCAATTCCTTTTGTCTAACAGGAATGTTTTGTTTGTGGACAAACTGTTAGACAAGAGGAAAAGACCGCCTCCTCCTACGAAGCATTAATCGCGTATCTAAGGAAAATTGCAGTATACCTTTGTTCATGCACATCATTATACAGTACAGTATCTCAATTTGTATTTCGATAAAAAAAATCGTTTGCCCAGCCACTACTGTTGTTATTGTTTTTATCCTGTAAAGCGTTTTCTTTTTCTGCGTTTTCCATTTCCTTTTTCTGATCACTCGCTTTCTGGATACACATCTCACCTGTCCTGTTCTTTGTTTTCCTGGTTTGCTGATTATGCCTGCTGCGGTCCACTCCTACCCTCACACCTAAAGAATACTATTTTAAATTTCTTGGCGCAGTTCATTAACCCTTGTATGTGCTGTCCGCGCCCAAAATGCAATTAAAAAAAAGTAAAAAACCGCGCTCAAAATGCAATTTAGAGCTTAATAAGATACACTCCACAGGCAAAATTAAAGACAAAATTAAAGACGATTAAAATCTGTAATCTTTCCACTTGTACTGTGAGTCATCGGACAGTTTCTGCTTTGTGTAAGGATGGTGAGAAAGCTGTGTTCAATGTATTTAAGGGACTCAGAAGTAAAAGAAGATGCTTCATATTGCGTGACTAATTTTAAAAACCAAGTTATAAATGCAGACGCTCCCTCGGTGCCGCGCCGGGTGTAAATATCAAAGTATACATTCCCAACAAGAATTGTACCCATCTGTCAAACAAATAAAACACCTTGAATTGAATTGAGGGAGAGATGGGGGTAGTGGGACAGAGATACTGTAGACAGACTCAAGGCAAATAAGATACTTATGGGTACGCAGGCATTCACGACAGCAACATACGAAACGTTTGCACGTACTGTATAGTTAAGTTATTACTTGGTTTTCAAAGTGCAACGAAATACAATATTGTTGTTGCTGCTGTTCTGGTTGTTTTTATCCCGTAAAGCGTTTTGAGAAGCCACCTTTAAAGGCGATATATACTGTAAAACCACTGATTCTTATGGAATGTGCTCCGCAGGAGATTCAAATTTTTATTTATTTATTTTTTAATCGCGTATCTTAGGAAATCTCAGTATAACTTTGTTCATGAACAGTGGCATGTTACATTATCATTCGTTTTTTTAACAAGGCTCGCCAGCTAATGTGAATCGAAACCTGTCTTGCTAGCTTTTAAAGTCGTGCATGTGTAAACTGTACTAGAGGGCATGCAAGTTACTCTGCCCCTTTCAGCGGCAGGGAGTCCCTCTGCTGCAACACACAGCAGACAGAACGGGAGACTATTGCCTTTCATATCTGACACCAGTGAAGTAAAAGGGGTGTCTAAAGGGGTGATTTTAGACCACATTTTAGTTACTTTATTTTGTTTACTTTTAACATTTCTGTAATTTACAGTAGATGTCACAATAGAAGCCCGAAGCCTATTATACTCAGTCTAGCCTTGGATCCTCTGAGTCCCTTGACTCAGTTATTGCATATTAATTTCTTGAGATACGCGATTCCATATTATATTCCCTTTTAATCAAATTCTAAAAGTATGCTTGTTGACTCCGGTATCGCGTTACTTAAAGACTTCGATGCTTAAAATGTTTAGGGAGAAATGGAATACTGGTGTGTATGTTTTCTTTAAAGTACCGAGACCAGCCATATACTGAACGTTTAAGTTCCAAAATTAATATCGTTTATGGACTTCACACGCGTTGCAGTATGCTCCTATTCTTTTTATGCTCAGGCACTAAAATCTCCCTTCTGCTTTGTGTAAGGATGGTATCAAGAGCAATCTTAAGTGGTGAGAAAGCTGTGTTCAATGTATTTAAGGGACTCAAAAGTAAAAGAAGATGCTTCATATTGCTTGACTAATTTTAAAAACCAAGTTATAAATGCAGACGCTCCCTCGGTGCGCTGCTCTGGTGCGCCGGCTGTTACACAGTGCCTGTCTGCCGTAAGCGTTACAATATACATACCCAACACTGCTTGTACCCATCTGTCATGCAAATAAAACACCTTGAATTGAATTGAATTGAGGGGAGAGGGGGGGAATACTAAAGCCAATACTGGCTCAATACCCTCAATGGGCTTTGACGTGCTAATGCGTTGGTTTAACAGTCCGGGTGTGGCAGGCTTCCAATGTCAACTCGACTCGATTGGAAGACAATGAACGTATTTTAGCCCTAAATGAATTAATAGCAAACATGGTTTACATAAAATACATTTTTCCAAGAAAGTTTATAATAATACGATCTATAGTTGAAATCTGAGCCTACTTTAAAAATAAAGGAAAAGCATTTTCAGAGAGTAATCATGCTGTGTTTATGTAGAAAAAGCGATTAGGTTTACGAGCAATCTAATTACCTATTCGCTTAAAACGCTATTAAAAATTTACTCTGTTGCACACACACACACAATAGAAGCAGGCACCGCTGTCAGAAGGGAAGATATGTTCAAAATATCGCAAATATCGATCATGTTGCGATATTTTGAAATATAAAAGTCAATTGATTGTCCATAATATCGCTATTCTATTTTTTCGAAGAAATGTTTGTTAAAAGAAAAGACCAGCACCAGCTGGATTCGAAAACACAACCTGTCAGCTGGTAGTCACGTCTACAAGACAGCTCACATGAACAGGCAGGCGAAACAGCCCTACACAGCCCTGTCGCAGCACACGAATACCATTATTAAATTCTTTAGATACGCGATTCCATATTATATTCCCTTTTAATCAAATTCTAAAAGTATGCTTGTTGACTCCGGTATCGCGTTAGTTAAAGACTTCGAAGCTTAAAATGTTTAGGGAGAAATGGAATACTGGTGTGTATTTTTTTCTTTAAAGTACCAAGACCAGCTATACACTGTATGTTTATGTTCCAAAATTAATATCGTTTATGACCTTCACACGCGTTACAGTATGCTCCTATTCTTTTTATGCTCAGCTACTAAGATTTCCCTTCAGTGGTAAAATTCAATACCTACAACGGGCACAGCAAAGACGTTTACTGTCTTTCTACGACAGACCAACGGACCACGAGTGCCCCTGTCGGTCAACCAATCACGTACTGCGGTGCCCCGCGTCATCTTGCGTCATACTGAGCGACGTCACCTGCGGTACGTGTCTGTAACGCGCACTTTGAATGGCTGCATCTGTATTTGGCTAAACAGCTGAACTTTGTATTTCCTTATAAATTAGGAAAGTTAGGGGATAAACATTATTTTTAATTAAGTTGAGGCTTTTAAAATGCACACAGGTTTGAAGGATTAACAGTTCCTCAACAAAACTATCTGGACAATACACCAGATAATAGTTTGGCTCTAACCCCCAGACATGTTGTAAATCACAATCACATTATTTCGCTGGCAGAAGCTGTATTGGTTGTCATCAGATGAAAAGGCACAGTGTTCACAGGTCTGCTGCAGTATTCAACATTCTCACATGAAAAATTTAATGGAGCTGCCATTCGAGGTATATTACCTGGTGAGATTTCTTTCTGTATAAACAGAGACTGGGGTTTTGGAAGGCAAGACATCAATGTGCATTACACCACATAGCAAACTCCATACTATATGTACTCTAAAGCACATTTATGATTCACATGCTTGCCAAATTCATTCACTGTACAGATGCGACTGTCCTTTGCTTTTTTTCTCCTTCCATTATCTACTGATCAATTCAGTAGGTGCTATTGTACTGTAGGTTTACTTAAATACAATAAAGAAATTTCAGAACACTGCCCATCACTTGCTATTCCATCCAGCGTACTGTATCTGTCAGGGATGTCGGAAAGGACGAACCGTGGAATGGCAGGAGAGCGTAAAAGACCTAAAAGACCCTATGCGTAGCAGCGAGACAGAGGTTAGCCCGGGCTCAGCTGTTCAGGAAATGCAGTATAGAAACCTATGCCCTCAGGTAGTAGACGTGGGGCTACCTGGTGCTAGGCGGGTTTCAGGACATCCGAACGTCAATGCTGAGCGAAGGCAAATGAAAGACCCAGAAATATACAGTATAGCCCCAGAGAGAAACACCGGAAGGAGTGCCCTCTGGCTGCAGAGGGCATGACAATATCTACATTTGTGCAAAACTAGGAATATTGTCCTGCATACACTGGAACACTACCAGAAGACAGAAAAAGTATTGTCTTGCAGGCAAGTGTTTTCAGCTTCATGGTATTCAATTACAGTACAGTATATTCATGAAGAAGACACACTTGTCATTCCTACATGAAAATTGTTTTAACTTTCATGACCTTCATTCATGACCTTGAATGACATTTTGCTTAGTTCACGTGTTTATTTTCTTAGCATATCGCTGCTCACATCGTAGGCACTTTTAAATGCAGAGGACTTACAACACTAACAACATCAACTGTGCCCAAGACAGGTTTTAGGATGGTAGGGTTTTTAGAGAACATGCAAGACAGAAAAAAGACAAAAAAGACATCATGGCTAAAGTTCCTCCATCCATCTAAGTGCTTTATCCAATACAGGCTTGCAGTGGAGCTGGAGTCTACTGTATATTCGCAAGCAAAAGGTGCAAGGCAGGTTACAACACTGGATGAAACACCAGTCCATCGCAGGGCAGACACAGACAAAAATGCAAAAATACACACTCACACCATGGTGAACTTGGCTCGAGTTTTTTTATAATTTTTTTCAAAATTATTTTACTTACTAAACAATCAAACTACTTTGTGTAAACTTTGTGCAGAATACAGTATGTCCTCATCACTTTCATAATAAAAACAGCTAGTGAATGCGACTGAAATATAGCCTTATTATTATTTCATATATTTCTCCTTTGTATAAACAAATATTCAAGCATTCATACATTTTTGAAGGCAGCTTCAAAGTCAAAAGTGGTTGATTACCTTCCATGGGGCATGGTTTCTATTAGCAATTTCCCAGAATAAAGCAATTGTGCACTGAACCATTAGAAAGGTTGCTGTGTTTCATTGGCAACATATGGCAGAGATGCGAAGCTGTGCAGATGTCAGTACGACCAACTTAGTTTCCATAAACACCTGCTGTTGAAGTACAACATTTTCAAAACAGGTTCTGAAAATATTTGAAAGAATTACATTTTTGAATGAGACCTTAATGGTCTTCTAGACTTGAAATTTTCTGAAAATGATACCTCAGCCATTTCAATATACCCTAATTAAAATGTAAAAGAGATCCATTGGGAAACTCCATTGGAAAAAAATAATATCTTTATTGCATTATAACAGTAGCTAATTTATGTATTTTAACCCCACTTAATGCATGTGGGAGAGTCCAAATAGATTTAAGGCAAATAAATGGAGCAGGACTTGAGGCCTTCTGCTTTTCTGCACTGCTGATGTTTTGCCTTCCAAGCCAGTGGAGACTGCACTATTGACCATGATTGCTGCATAACAGGAGTGATAGACAGATGTCAGACATATACAAATTGTGCTTCAGAAATGCTTCTAGTGTAAGATTGAAAGCTTTGTGCCCTACAGGAGAAATATCACTGTAGCATACAGTCAATTCTGCTTTGGTACTTGTGGAATCCTTGTCATAGTGTGGTAATGAAATGGCCTATTATTGAATTGGTGACCATAAAAGTCATAGACAGTAGACTATATCATTCAGGTAACACTCCTTTATAAAAGTATACATCTTTTATACTTTGTAGTTCCCTGCCACTTAAGAGTCCCTGATGCGTGCATTGTTTTATTCACCACTGCATACTGCAACGTCACAAAAATCATCAGGCCGTTGTTAAATTCAACGAGCCGCACTCAATAAGCTTTTGTTGTTCTGACTGATGGGTCACCCCTGCAGCAGCAGATTCATCAAGACTGAAAGGTGCAGCACTGCAATGGAATCAATGCGACTTAGTAGAGATAAAATGGACATGCAGAGATGCTATTCTCAATTAAACAGAGTCACAAAAATTAGGAAATACTGTACAACTGTAAATTATCTGCATTGTAAATTAATATGCAGTGCTGACACAAAAAAATTGTGTTATGTACAATTTATTGTGAGCCTGAGATTCTCATTTATAGTGGTTTATTGAGCAACGTAATACATAGTATAGATACTAATTAGTTATCTAAGACAATTATATTCCATGAACATATGCATAAATGTTTTTTCCCAATGTTCTTATTGGATATAATCCTCCAGGATCAAAAATTTTAGTTTTTCATGATGATCAACACTGATGTTCTACAGTACCTCCCTTCTAAACAATGCTATAAAGGTGCGAACAAAACAGTGCTTGTGTCATTTGAAAATGAGTATGTTTAGAAAAGCACAATACTCCTAATTATGCTTTATTATGTGAATGTTAGAACAAGCCCCTATATCCCCTTATTGTTGTTCAGCTATTTATTTATAATGTATTTTCTTAACAAAGACTGTGACATTTTTAACTTTTTATTCTATTGAGTTTGTTTTTGGTTTATTTTGTAGATGCTGTCTTTGCAAGATTGTACATAGCTGTTTTTTTTTCAAAATGAATATCCAGCTTTTCTGTGATCAGCCATTTTGGTTAAGAAACTTTTTTCAGCTGTGTATTGTGCATCATATTATCTCTCTTCAGCTTTTCTGGTGCAGAGCTAAGGTGAAAAAAACAACCTTCCTTGTCTATGCACAAAATTAAATCCTCAGTGACAGATGGTGTCGTTTTAGCAGCTCTTGGTTATTCGGTGCTGAGGTGCTGTAGTAGTCAATCCTATTCCTGATTATAAAGGAGATTCCCCCAAAGAAAAACTAAGTTCTAATTCAGTAATGTATTTCCCCTTCATAAATTCAATATCCTAATTTAGGTAGGAAAAGACGTAGATCACAAGCATGTATTATCCGGACACATTTAAATGAAAGCAAAGCTTCTAGCTTCTAGTCAAACCTTGCTGTAGGAGTCAGTGTAAGCCTGCATTTCTAAAGGTTCCTAGAAGAGAATCTGTCATGTGCCAGTCATTTAAAAACCATTTGTACCAGGACAAAATGAGTTAGCTGCTTGAAGGGAGCAAACAAGTTGATGTTTGTGTCTAATTAGACCATCATCCGCAATGCCAAGCTTATTGATATAGAACCAGACAGAAAGCTGTGTAGTGATAAATTATCTGCCAATATCATTTATATCCCTGAGGCACAAAGGGTGAGAATTTCTGTACATGCAAGGCTATGTTCTTATGCTGTTCCTAAAGTAACAGGCAGAATAAAAAACTTCACATATGATTCAGTTAAGAAGTTTATAGATGGACATTTAGAGGAATTCTTACTGTATATTAAGTTTTATCCTGGGCAAAACCTGAATCTTAACTTTTTACCTTTGACAGTATTGACTTTTAGTACAATGGATTGTTCACATGCTGTGATCCATCCACCTCGAAAAAACAGACTACAGGTAACCATAGCTTGCCTGTAGGATTTTGATAAGTGATGCAAAAAAAGGATTTTCCATACTCCACCATCTCGCAATTATAGGGCACGCCAACCTCTATTGCCTACTCTAACTACGCAGCAGAGGCGCAGACCAAGCAGACATTGGTAGCCAATCCCTGCTTGCCTAGTGTCCCTAGCTCACCATGCCTCCCCTCCTCAAGCCTATTTAAACCTTGCAAATTGTTCAAGCTGTGTTCAGTATTGTTTATATTACTCCAAGTTCTAGATCTGGCCTTTTGTGGATTTTTCCATTGTCCCTGCATTTTTCTCCTGCTTTTGATCACTTTCCTGTTTATCCTTTTCCTTGTCTTTGTTTCTGGGTTTGTTTGCTTGTTGTATCCTGGCTTGGTTTTCCTCAGTTTGTTGTTCTCAGCTCAGTTCTCTTCGACTTTTGGATCATGTTTTGGTTGTTTGTTCTGGATTTATCCTTCTGGTTCTGGACCTTCACTCGCCCCTAGACTTTGGCTTTGGACACCCCTCCAAAGCCTTTGGATTTTTTGTGATCTTGGAACCCACATACTGTAGGGTCCATTTCTTGACTACTGAGCTGTGGACCAGCCTTTCAAATTCCTTGTTAACCAAGCTATGCCTTCACTACAGAGAACAATGCAAGTTGGGTGAAGTAGATCCACAAGATAAAAATACTGCAGATGTGGGTGCATGCATTTATTATTCTACTTCCCAGCCCATGGATAAGTGAATGTGGAAAACGAGGTTAATGAAAGTTGTGTGCACATAGGCGAAATCATGAATATAAAAAATGTGAAAAATCGAAGATTTACTGTACCTTCATCTCCTTGGCATGTTGCATACATGAGTTTCAGTACTAATTGAAGGAAAGTGAGTTCCCTCACTGACAGCACTGCAAGCCTAAAAGGAACCAGAACATATCACTGTGTCTTTGGGAGCTAAGAGATTTCTGGCCCACTAATCTTATACTACACTGGATTAAGAATCGTAGTCACAGCCAGCTAGCTAATGTTAAATAACAACAAAAAAACTTCTGTGGTTCCCTAAGCTATTACAGTCTCAGTTCTCACACATCCCATGGAAAAGGATAAGAAAAGATATAGTATTATAAGAAAGAGACTTAAACAAATCACAGGAGCCCGGGAATTGGTTGAGTGGGAAGAGAGTGAGTACATTTACTGTAATTTACTTGCATGTCTGTTATTACTGTGCTGTAATAAACTTTACTGTAATTAACTGTACTACTACAGTATAGTATAGTCCAGTGCTGCAATAAACTGTACTATTAAAGTACAGTAGAACTGCATTTACAATAATAGTAAAAAGAAGATGTAAAAAGTAAAGAAGATGCAACTCAACTAAGAATGAAAAAGTCAAACTTCAACACAAGGGAAGCTACAATAATGTAAAAGTAATGTAATTTACACATCTAGTTTACACATGCAATAATGATTGTAGGGGAACATTTTTTAAGTGTACTCATTTTCATTAAATATACTTACTGCTATTACTAACTAAATCCTTATCCAGTTATGACAAATTACTGCGGTGGAAATGCATGTTTTGTGAGCCGCGGAACAAATCCATATTTCCCCTATAAGGTATTAAGTCCCTTATGGGTGATTCACCATTTGGAGAAACCTCACAGCATTGTGGAATCCAAGGTTTTACTGCAAAAGAGGAGTGTTTACAGCACCTTCACTCTCCCTGTGTGTTGTATGGGTTCAGGTTTTATTACTTTTTTCAAAGACAGGTGCACACAATTGTTGATTCCTACAGTAACTGGGTGTGCATACAGTATACTGTAACAATATAAAGGCTTTGTACTATTGTTTTCAGTTCACACTGAAAATGGTTTAAAACAGTGGCTGCATCATGTTTTATACGTACTATAGATCTACTCAACTGATATGGACTTCTTTAGCAACTTTTCCAGTATGCCTAGAAACACTTACAATAGTAAGTATTGATATAAAAAAGTATTCCCTTTTTATTTATCATAGTTCTTTCCATAGTTTTCAGCTCAAATAAACATAATTGATGCTGTCACATGAAAATATTGTAATAAGCATCCTAATACAAATATATTGTTTTAACAAAAAGGATCTTGGAAATGGTGAGATACTACTGTACCTGTGACATACAATATTGATACAGTAACAGGTATGGAAACAAAAAAAGTATATATTTTGTGCAAGAAAAAAATATACCTAATACATTGCTTTTTAACATTCTACAGTACAGTACCACTAATTGTCAGGCAAAAGAAAAAGTCATCCTTCTTCTTATGAACTGCTTATCTACAGAAAACCAGACACACAAAGCAAGTGCATGAGACTGAATCCCAGGAAACCTAAAATGATGGTTTAGTTTGGGCCTCTTGTGTAATGTGCTGATATTTTCCATTTATGAGTTTCCAGTTCAATACAAAGTATTATTTCTCTGTCTTGGTTTCTTCATTTCAAATTACAGCTGTAGTTAGCATGTTGGTTTCACGTCCACTTGAGAGCTGGCAAAGTGATAACATGCTAAGCTTCCTGTGGTCTAATGAAAATGTGTAGTATTTATTTTTAATTTTCTCCCTGTGCAGAAAACGCCTAAGCATAAGAACAGCAACCATCAATTTATTTAAAAAAATCAATCAATTTAAAAATATATCAATGTAAACCTGAGGTGAAAGGCCTCTTGGTTCTGTGTACTTCCTTTGATCTGTCTTGCATTGTTGTTTTTTTCTTTGGAAAGTCTCAGAAAAGAAAATATTCCAAATGATAAGATTTAATATTTATGAGAAACTACAATAAAATTAAAAATGTCATTAGTGTTTATAAAATCCCTGCTGCATTCTCTGCTGATGTTATGGGTAAATGGGTTTGTAGGAAATAAGTGCAACTTTTTAATGATGCTATGGAAAAATGGTCTACATTTCTCTTTCCATATTTGTGTTATTTGTCTAAAGTACTTTCTTTGCATCATGGAATTTAAATATTGTACAGTGCAATTATCATTTTCACAAATTCAATGTCTGTCAACAAGACTGCATTTTTTTGTTTGTGGAATAAAACAGTAAGAATATAGATTTTGATTACCCAACTAATGGCAAGAAATGGTCATGTGAAGGGAAAAAAGTATGTAACATGGGAGTGTCTTGCGCCTTCATGGTTGCATTGTCTCCTTGCAGTTGGGGGTACATGGGGTGAGAGCTACACAGTTAACATCTGGCTGTTTTTAAAAGTCATGATGTTATGTACTCCACAACACCATAGTGCCTATCGCAGTATACTTACAGTACTAACACCTCACACATTCTAGCTGGCTACATCTTTACATTAAGCATATATAAATCTATAAGCATTAGATTGAGAATTGTTGAAGTGAACAGCAATTTGTACAATGTAACCTCTATCTCTTCAGTAATTGTGTCTCATTAAGAATCTCTTAGACACACATTCTAGACTACTACTAGACTGTGAAGCAGCTTTTACAGTCACTCTACAAAAGGACAATAGATTTCACTCTCATTTAACAAGGTCCACTTCAAATCTATATTTTTGAAACAAGTGCATGTCAGGCTTAGACATACGTCTGCATTCTGTGTAGCAGAGTTTTGAAATCTCCTTCCTAGAGGAGGACTTTTGAAAACTGACAATAATTATTTAGACGATCAAGGTGAAGTAAAAAAGGATAATACCCTTGAATAACTGTACTGTGGCAAATAACCATTGTGATTCAGAGTTCCCTTTGGTCCTATAAAGCTGTGTCTTTTACCACAGCTGGTCAGGGGCACTAATAAAGATCATTTGCAAAGACTGAAAGAACCAGGTAGGATTTTAAAATACAGGAACAGATGCACAATACTCAAATGGTGACGCGTAACTTGTCACCTGAAGTCATCGTTTCCAGCACCTGCTGGGTTTTACCACCTTAGGAGAATATTACTGTTATATATACAGTATATTCTCAGTACAAGTCCTGTCATGATGCATTATTGAAAGGTCCCCTTATTTATTTCCCTGTTCATCTAAGAATGAAATTGTATTTCTTTTCAAGGATAAAAACCACTACAGCAATAAAGTTATTACTTTTTGGAGGCTGTGATAGATTTTTAAAAGGAAAAGACAGAAGTTGTTTCAAACAGCAAAGAACACCTACACACTGTGAAAAATAAGATAAAGGCAGGCTGTTGCTAGTTTATTGTATTCCATTACTTGGACTAGTTGCATAGTTCAGCAGAAAAACTGCTGGAACTACTGCCAATATATTCTGCACAGGGATTTTGAGGATACCACTTTTAAGACTGTCATGCACAGTGTTGTGGTGACAAAAAACTTGAGATTAAAAGACGGACATTTTAGCATCTTTCAAAACATTTTTATCACTGCAACATTTTGGGATCCTGATGTTTAATATTGATGTTTATTCAACATCTACATAAACACACCCTGGAAAAAAAGCAGAAAAAAGATAGTTCTTTTCAGTTCCACCTAAACTATATTAAAATATCAAACAAAATATTTAAATGTATATTTTTATTGTTATGTGGCATTCAAGTTTCTATATTCTATAATAATAATGCTAAAAATAAAAAGTGCATATGAAGCTGGATGTTTAGGAAAAGGACTTTCATGATTCTAGGATGGATTTCAAAATTATCTTTTAAAAAACCTTGTGAATGTAAAATGGAGGATATGATTTTGTGATTTTTACAGGGCAGAGCAAAACACTCACGACAGAGTGTTATTACTTTGCAGTTTAAATCCAGTGAAGCTTAAGTTGAATGATGGACTAGAGCTTGGATAAATCCTTCTCTTAAAAGTGCTGACATCAGGAAAACTAGTAATAGATTTGCAAACTGAGAATCATTATAATGGGGGCATGCAAATGACTAGTGAAAAAGTAATCTACAAGATGTTATTGAACCTGTTCTTGAAAAACAGAGCTCTGGTTTTCAGCATTGCTGAACTGCTGTAATATGCTGTTGGTAATTAGATATTGATTTAGTCTGTCAATGGGTATACCACCCAGTGTCCTTCCCAATGAAATGGGAAATGTGTAAAAGTCAGGATTAATCTTGTAAACAGACAAATATACTAACATTGTATTCTCATACTGTCATTGAAAAAAAGTATTTAAAAATATAATTACACAATTCTTTATTCATAAAAAAGTGACCAAAAGTTCACAAATGCTATTATAGGTGGAGACTTCATCACTTCATAATACTGTACATGTGTTTTTGAAGGTCTTATTTCCAAAATCAAATCCTGCTTTCTGAAGTGTTTTGCAGAACTGTGTAAGTTTGGAAACTTTTGTTTAAAAAAAGCAAGTATTTTTAAGTGAAAATCTAGCTACCAACATTGAAGCTTTGCCTCTGAGAAATGTTGCTATATTTTACATTAGGCAGCACTGGGTTTAAGTGTCTCATTCAAGATCCAATAAGGACAAAATAAAAAATATATAAATAATTGTAGTGAAGGTGGCAAGCATTACCACGTTTAATTGATCATTTCTATATATTCAAAAATAAGTATTTCTACAACTAGTTTACACTGAAGTGTAATGATGAAATCCCATTTGAGATATCTCTATATTTGCACATACAGTACAGTACCATACAATCAGTCATTAGGTTAAGCATATCTCTGTGTGCTCTTGTGAGGTTTCTTGGCACAAGAATTGGAAAACTAATATATACTGTACTGTAGTGAAGATTTATCCATGTATACATCATTTGCTTTGCAGCAGAACATTATGTTGTAACTACAGGAAGTTTCACTGTCATTGAAAAAGTTGTGTTGTAAAAAGTGAAGACATCAACTTTGAATATACAATACAGTATCAACCCTCCATCACTGCAGGATCAAGAAGTCTTTACATCTCTTTAATGCAGAGAACTAGTGTTATTGCCATGCTTGGGTTGACTAATCAAAAGAAAATTTCCAAATCCAAGTACACAACCTGAGATTTAATGAGATCCACAAACCCACTTGCAATCATAATAATAAAACTAAATGTTTCAAGTCATTTTTTAGGGGAAGCAATGAATGTTTCTACATCAAGCAATAATTACTGAAAGACAAAAATATAAGAAGTATTATTTATTTTTAAATGTTTTAATTAATATTGTTATTAAAAAACCTACTGAAAGAAAATAATCAAGGCTTTACTAAAGGGCTCTTTACTGAGTGTGGTAAATTCTCTGCTACTTGGTTTTACATGAAGAAATATGATGTTGTAGTGTGTGACAGCTGAGGTCGAATAACATCAATGTTGGCATCTTGGATGTTATTTTTGTTTTCCAACTGTTGGTTTTCCATTATACTGTCATGGATTGAAACAAACATAGTGTCTTCCTTACATAGTGTATGTTCTGAAATCATCTGCTCACTTATTTTGTCCCAATTAATCAGCTCTGATGATTTGTTGTTTTAGGATGGATGAATACCTCCATGAAACTGGATTTGGGCTTTTATAAGTTTTGTAGCTCTCTTCAGTTCTACAGCTCATTTTCCAGTATGTACATCCTCTACAGTAGATAGGGAATTTTGGATGACCTGTGGTAATTGATGTTCAGCTCCATCATCTTAGATGCTCATAGGGATAGTACAGTATGCATATGAAATAGTTTATAATTCTGTGGTGTGTCGTTCATTAAGTGTTCTTCTATGGTCTTTCTTCAAAGGACTCCTTGCCATTTGGGTGTTTTGGTCTTGACTCTCTGAGACGGGTTTCATTTGAAAGCTGCTTAACCTGATGAGGACTGCAGCAAGCTAGAGTCTGTCTCTGAAGCACTGACTGCAAGATTGGACTGACATAATAGTCTATTACTGTACATGCTTGATTGGTGTTATCCATTCAGAAATGTATTCCCTATTAGATGGGTATATTATCCTTGGCTACCAGAGATCATCTTCCTTCCTTTGGATTTATAAGCACTAGAGCACTGTCTGCTTAAGCCAAATATGTCGATTGCCTTCATACAACCTGTTCTCTCTACCTACGTTTAATGTCTGCAGCCAAGCCATATATTTTAAAGCTTAAACATTCTCCACACTTAACTAAAAGTCACTAATTAGTGATGCTTGGAATGCACTGGTGACACTGACAATGTTAAACCACTGCTGATGTTACAATTGAACTCTTACTTTAGAGACTTGAAGCACAACATAGAAACATACTTACTGCTCTACCTACCCTTCTTGAGCTAGAAAAATAAATTACCCTTGGTCTTTAACCTCTGATCCTCTTCCCAAGAAACCCAGGCAGTGTGTGTGTTTGGGGAGGGAGTACATAGATTGTTTTGGTAGACTATTTTCAGCATGATCTGGCTATAATTGCTAGCTGTAGTTTCTGTAATTATCTTTATTAGTGCACACAACCTATAATTGATGAAGTAATTTCTCACTTCTCCACCTTTTGTACTATGTATGGGGTCAGTTGAAAGATATAACGGATGTCGAAAATCCCCCAGGTGGGGGCTGCACTTCAGTGGTGAGTTTTGTGAGTCTTGTCTTACTGTATACAGAATGTGAAGCATACTGGGATCATTTGGATTGAAAAGTTCTATGAAAATGGAGGAAATTAATTAATAAGGTTGCTTTGGTATGTATGTTCTTTGTGTGGAGGCTACATGTCAAAAACTAGTACCCATTTTTATAGGTTGTGCTGCTCTGGAATCTGGTGAAGCCAAGTGAAATTACTCGGAGCCTCAACTCTTTGTTTTTGGTCATTTGACAACACCAATTAATGATGTTTAAGTATATGAAAACCAATAAAAACGGATTACCGACTATAAAAACGGAGGGTTGTCATTCAATTGCATCTGATATCTACCACACTCAGTTAAAATAGCATTGCAGTATGCTCTCCCTGAGATAAGAGGACAGAGGTATAAACTTCTAGCAAGATGAAAAAAATGTTGTTCATTACAAAAAACATCAGGATATATTTCTATGCATACTTGAAAGCACTACCTTGTCACTAACCAGCTGTTACCAGGAATGCCCATATGTCAGTGTACAATTGTCTGGAAACCACTGGAGGTAGGGTTGGGTTTTGTATGCCAAAATCCTCTTAACTCTTGGTGAAATACAAGTGCTGCAACTAGCTCAGTTTAAGCAATCTTGAGGCGATGTCCTCTTAGCTCTAACCCTCTTGTTAGTACAGTAGTTGCACAGTTCATGTCAAAAGAGGAATGGCTTGTTGGCTAGGCAGGTCAGAGAAGCCTGTATGGCCTTCATCATTCTCCCCTGTGCTGTACAGAAGATATTGCAGTGAGTCAAGATAAAACAAGATTGTGTACATAAAAAATAATTGGAAATTTCTAAATGTATGAGAAAGGTGGATCTACATATTTCATTTTATACAGATATACAGACAATTCTCATGAGCTTAATGCTTTTTTCTATATTATAAAGCAAATACTTTGTGACTCATTTAAAACTTACCAAACTTTGCTAATTTCCTGAATTCGTCCATTATGACACTTTTTTGCAGCCTTTCTTGTGAGATGACAAAAACAGCAAAATGAAACTAAACAACTGTCAAAGAGAACAGTGCTGTGCATGTCAGATGGAAGAAATGAAAGGTTATTTTATGCTTCTGAAATAATAAAAAAAATGATGTTTTTGTTCTCTCTGATAAATTTGCTTCTAGGTCTGTCATTTTTGAAATGTGGGAAGGTGATCTTTAGTTGAGTTTTCAAAGGGTACCCCCCCCCCATTATTTTCTTTCCCAAGTGGCGAGTAAAATTCAGGAGAGAAAAATCCACGTTCATAATAAATCCTTGGAGATTATGTTTACCTTACATAATGCCCTCATGAGACCTTACCTAAAAATCAGATCCCGTTCTTGCGTTAGAAATGGATACTGAAACATCAAACAAAGTTTACAGTACAGCAACAAGACTAATCTCTGGGCTAAAAGAAATAATATGTAAAAAACAAGTTGAAAGAACTAATCCCTTATGACCCTGGAAATCATGTGGTCGGGGGGCAAGTATTTAAAGTTTTATATATATTTAATGCTGATAGACTCAAACAGACACACTTTAGTTTGTCGATGTGAAAAAATACATCACCCAAAGAAGACCATGGCCCCAGATGAGCAAGTTGTCTCTTCACAAAATATGAATATGCTATGCATGGAATATACTGTACTGTATATTTACTATATGTTCAATTTGGATCCATTCATAGATTCTGAGCAGCTCTAAATAGAATAAATGATGTTATTTACAAATATGTAATTTGCTCCTTTCATAAATCTGGATTTCATGGCAGAAGTAATCAGAATTTGATCAAACAAATGATCACTGATTTTTGTAATTGGCAAAGTAAAATTACAGCCATGGTGAAAGACTGGGGAAGGGTGTTTTTAGGTTAAGGAGCTGGATGCACTTGATTGCCTTAGTAATGGAGTTTGTGATTAGGCTGCCAAAAGAATATTATTACAGTCAATAAACAGGTACACGTTATTCACAAATCTAAACCTACAAAGACTTGAAAATGATACTAAGCACCCAGATGGTACAGTATTTTAGTTTAAAACTAGGGCAA
This sequence comes from Atractosteus spatula, assembly GCF_055471065.1. Lineage (NCBI taxonomy): Eukaryota > Metazoa > Chordata > Actinopteri > Semionotiformes > Lepisosteidae > Atractosteus > Atractosteus spatula. Next base: position 50,525,077 of record NC_142709.1, on the reverse strand, counting down.
TGTCCTTAGTGTGAAAGTATATTTTTAGAGTCTCCAAGAATGAGAAAAATCATCAGAATCTCATCAACACAAAGATTCTTTGCTGCCTCATACAGGTACTGTATTTGCACATGCAGCAACTTTCAGACACATCCAGCTCCAACTATTTATACCTGATATGGATTTACACATACAATGAGAGTGCTTAGCTGTCAGTCTCACAGTCAGATTTGTAAAGCATCCAATGTATATTTCATTTTTTTGTCAAACTGAGGAGCAGTACATTCAGGAAACGAATAAGTTGCAATAATAGTGGATTCTGTAATGTATATGATACAGTATATATATATCATTAGCCACTAAATGAGCTATGTCTGGTCTAGTTATGGTTAGAAAAAGGCATCTTTATTTGCTTGTGCCAAAATGCAAACAACTGCAGTCTGTTCAACAATGTTTCAAACCATGAGCTGCTCATCAGTTCTTACAAGCTAAGGAAGGTGGAGCCTGGTTAAGTGTTGGAATGTTGGTGTGAGCTGTTGCTCCAGTTGCCCCAAAAAATCATTCACATGAGTGAACACATTTGTCCTAGGGCCATCAGGACACAGTCAGTGCATTTATCAGTGCCCCCTTTATTTAATTAGTTGTCCAATGAATCCTCCAATTAACCATTCAAATTATAATCCCTATTTAAATCATGTTACAGTGCTCTGACATTGAGCTACGTTCAATACGGACCTATGTAGGGACAAGGCCTATTATTTCACTTAGAATTAAATGTTATTTAATTTTAAAAGATTTCTAATAAACTTTGTGCAGCCTTAACTGAAAAAACTTGTTTCTCTGAATCTGGTCCCTCTGAGGCACCATAAAGCCATATCATACCAAATCTGAACAGTGTAATCGTATATAGGGACAATTGACTCCATCAAGTCTGTACTTTGTTTTCTTCTCAAAACCACGGGTACAAGATATCTGTTCACCACTGTTCTGTAGGGTGAATATCAGAACTAAAGATAGCTTTAAAAAGCAAGAAACCAACTCATTTTCACTGGTTTACTCACTGGCTCCTCATTTCTCCAACTGACAACGTTTATTGTCAGCACAAACCAAAAGTGCAATAATTAATTTTCCACTAGATCCCACAATTTTTATTATTTTTATTTGTTAAGCCATGTGTAGCTAATCCTGTTCTTTAAGTTTAAACTGTATTAAATCTGCAAATTATTCATGCTTAAGAACTTAAAGGCGTTAACTGACCTATCTACTGTACCAAGTACTGTATAACTCATATACTGTACAGTACTGCTTATACTGTAACAATATGAGTTATAACACGTATACAGTAACTCACACTACAGCATGACCTATCTCACTGAATTTCTCATTATATCATATCTCTTTTTTCACATTAATCTGTGGAACCACCTGTTCTTCACTTTTCAGCTACACCATGGTCACTTTTCACTCTGCATGGGCCTCAGTCTCTTTGTCCTCAAAGGGGGGAAGGGCGAGGAGTGGGAGTTAAAGTAGATGTGTGCACATTTTTGGTTTGGTTTAGTAAAATCACTAGTCTTAAATCTTTGTTGTTAATCATCTTTTTAATGCCACTTGAATGTGTGATGGAAATTTAATCTAATTGTTAATAAAATGACTACTAGTCCAGCTTGAGAGATATATACTGAAAGCTCTTTTATAAACACTAGGTGACTGCAGAGTTTATACTGTATGTTGTACAGGTTCTTCTAACTGCCTCCTTGCTCCTTGTTATGAGACCATGTGCTGTACCCCAAATCAGGACAATCTGCTGGATTTTTAAGCTCCATTTATTCCACAAAATACTGTATATTGTAGATATCTGACAAATTTTAATTAAAAAAAATATTATTGAAATATCTGATACAGTATTTCTCCAATACAGATGGGGGTGCACAATAGCTTCAAACAATAGCGTAAAGCATTTCCATGAGCTTGGCAGCCGCTAAATCTGTGAAGTTGTTTTGCCCTACTTTTTACTTAAAAAATGTTTAGTTGGATAGTATGTAGTCTAACAATGTAACTTAAATATATGTAACACAAATTATACCATGAATAAATAAAAATGTATATTTGATTTATTAGAAAAGCATGAAAATGAATGATCATTATCTAATGTTATCATTTCCCTGACCCGTCCCACCACTCCGATAGAGATTTCTTTATCATCTATATTGATCCAGAAACCAGTTATTCTAAGGGTCCTTCATTTTTATGTACAGTATTTAGAAATATTCCCTGCTGTCTAGATTCTGATACTGATTAGCATCGTTCTTTCAGTCTACCTTCATCTTGATGTCACTACTAGCACCACTGTTTTGCAAACAATCATGAAAATTACATTGCATAAAGTTTTCAAGTGGAGCACACTGTGCAGTTAATGGCACATTGCAACATCAACAATTTAAATATACAGATCTAAACATAGTGTGGACTTGTATTAGTTGCAATGCAACTTACTTTACAGTACACCATCGAAAAAATAATATATATATATTTTTAATATGGCCCCTGTTTTGTTTTTTTCTGTAATTTTTTATTTGCTTTTAAATACATTATGATACTTTATGGTTTCAAAACATCTACAATATATTGTGAACAAAAGCACTAAAAATGCTATGCATGGCATTATCAAGACAATAAAAAGTAAATAGGCAAGAAAAAACATATATATAATATCCTGTATTATAACTACTATATATATATTATACACAGACGTTTTTACAATTAGTATTTAAAAGCAAATATGCAAGTAAAAATATCAATTGTGATTCCTAAGGGTGGTATTAAATTCCCTTGCTCTCTCAGTACATCTTGAATATCGTAACTCCCCATATGGAAGTATTCACACATTTGCTATCTCTACACTACAGAGGTTCAGTCATATTTTTACTTCATTATTTATAATATTATTTAATACTTAACATACTGCTATATATAAAATTACTAAAACTGTCAATATAGCACACGTCAATACGTACAATATACAGTATTTATTATATTTTATAATTACACAAAAAGTCTTTATTATGACCAAGGGATAATTTATTAAACGTACAATTTGTGCATTGGCCAGGATTCTAACCCTGACCACCTACAGTATGTGACAGGAAGGAATTGTACCACTGACCCCCAATCCATCAGTCTTGTTGGACTAGCAAGTGTTCATAGGAAATTTAGTTAAAACAAGTACATCATTTGTTTTCCAAAATAATTACAGCAAGTTAAAGAATTAAATACAAAAAATGTTTATGAAGAAAGTGGAATATTGCTATCGACAGTACCTTATTCTTTATTTTCATCCACCACTACCAGCTATATTAATATATAATATAATATAATATAATATAATATAATATAATATATATTACATATAATATATTATATTTTTATTCATTAATTTATATAATTCAGATAATTTTTATCGATCTTATTTGAGTAGTGAAAAGTTAAATATAGCATGCTGAACAATACCTTGGTACTGCACACAGCTTACCACAAAAACACAAGTTTTGATGCACATTCTGGATGGTTGTATCTGTATATACTCATAATTCTGCAGAAGATACTGTTTATTGAAATAATTTTGAATGCTGGATTCTTTGTTTACTGCTTCTACTAAATGACCCTATAAAAAGTTAAATTACTTTAGAATTACAGGCACGTGCTAACAACAATTATAATTAACATTGCCATTTGAAATGGAAATACAACAAAAAAGACAATCCTCCCAGTTTCCTGCAGATTCATTTTTAGTTAAAATGTCATTTAGATAACCTTAAATATTCAGACAATGATAAAGACATAATGCTTCAGGAACTCCTTTGGAAACTGTTACAAGTAATTTAATAATATGAAATTATTTCAAAACATTTCTAGAATCTGAGGTCTTTTACCAAATATCCCCTGATGGAATTTTTAGCCTTATGGGGCATATTTTATACCATTTTTCCTTTTAATTTACTATTAATCTGTATTTCTGTATATATATAGGAAACACCTTGATGGGCATCTTGTATTTGGTGTGAATGCCAAATGAATACATATATAAAAGTCAATCATGTATGCTTTCTTATTTAGCCTGCATCCAGAATTTACTGTCAGCTTGAGGCTGACATTCATATTCAATGTAATTTTCATACCAGGACTTATATTAATTGATTTGACATTTTGTACTGTACTGCCATTCACAAGCATTCCATTTTGAAGGGATCTCTTCCAGTTTAGATTTTTTCTCTCTGTATTCTTATTCCATACAGGTAAATCATTTGAGATAAAAATATATTTTATAATGATGGTTTGTAAAACCTGGTTTGTAATTTATAAAGTAGAAAATGTACTGGAGCAACTGTAAATGCAGCATCCTAAACAGGATTTGAACCTACAACCCTGGTCCCTAAACACATTAATTATTGACCTTAATTATGGATGGCATAGTGTGATTTAATAAAGGAAGTCATTACATTTTGACCTGCAATATTAATATTCTGTATGTTCATTCCGGGAATTTCAGAGTCCATTCTACATAACAGTTTCTTGCTGCAGACATCATATAAAATGTGGAACTAGTAATACATCAGAGGCTGCAATTGCTTTACAGCACTAAATCTAAGACATAGTTAACCAAATAACAAGAAAACAAAATACAAGATCCCTCAAACTGCATAAAGATACAGTATAATTATACTTGTATTGTACATTGGTGACAATTGCTTAGCCTTTTGTTCCTCTAGAAACAATTAAAGCATCAGATGCATTTTCAACATTCAGTATAAACATTTTTCAAGTTCTTGAATATTATTAATAATATTTTTCTCATCACAATTGATGGGTCTCCCAATTTATATCTGAAAAAATACTGATTTCATCATTATTGAGAATATTCCTTGTGTTTTCAAACCTGATGTCGGTGGCTAAGTGCATCTTGGAAAAAGACAAGAGTAAGCATTTCAGTCACTCATGTCTCTCAATTGGTGGCAACTCATACAGGTCTCCTGGGAGCTATTGTCATATCCATTGTTTTAAACAAATAGTGCTCTCAAGCTGTGTGTAATTATGTTCATCAATACATCTCAAAGACTTCAGTTTAACACAATAAACTGCTCTACAGTGGCAAACTATCAAAGTTTCTAGCCGGCAACTGAATATCAGAGAGCTTGATAGAGTACCTAGGGGTTTCATTTGGAGCAAATGTATCTTTACCCTTTTGTGCTACTTATTATGTGCTTTGCTAGAAAAATATGAAAAATGTTCCCTTATAATTGAATATTTCTCAGTATTAAAAATGAACAATCATAAGATATACATTAAATGGAATAGGAATGTTAATTTAATATGCTTTTTAAAACACTTTAACCAAGAATAACCTGCAGTAATATATTAAATGTACATTATACTGTATACTGTATGCTCATTTAAAACATTAATTATTCATGATTGCATGTTCCATTTCACAATTACCTGTAGTCTCCCATAGTTTGCAATGCTTTCTTCGTACTGTTTTATTTCTCTCAAGTTTTAAAAAAGTGTTAAGGAAATGGAGAAATTGAAGAGAAAAAAAAAACTTGCACTGCTTGTGTCCTTTCAATCTTGCCTGACCATTGTACTAATTTCTCAAGGTTTCATAATTGTATGCCTTTATTTGAGATTTCTCAATTTTTTTAGTGCAAATAAAAAAAGTATTTTCTGTAAACATTAGATACCAAGGGGTGGTAGGTAGTGCACTGGTAAGCCTTGCTGCCTTACATTGCTGGGTCTCTGGGTCCATTTCCTGGGCTGCAATCTGCATGGAGCTTATACGTTCTCCCCTTGTTTGAGTGGGTTTCCTCTGGATTTCTTTGGTTTTGTCCAACAGTCCAAAGACATACAAATAGATTAATTGTCTTCTGGGAAAACTGGGACTGGTGTAAGTGTGTGTGTTAGTATCTGTGCGCGACCTGCTATGGATTGGCACCTGCTGTAGAAAGAGCATGTGTGTTGTGGGCATACAACGTACTGTACAATACATGCAAGTTATGTATTTCAGCTATATACAGTAGGTTCGTCAATCACCAAATATCCTAGGTGAATCATCAGGAAGAGGGCCTATCAGCTGAAAATACAATCAGTCAGACACTCATCAACATCAATTCATTAACATCTTAGCTAATATTGAGGAGTACAAATAGACTGATTGATGTCAATAAGTATTCTTATGATTTCATCACAGTGGTGCAGTGGCTAGCATTGCTGCCTTGGAGAACTGGCGCCCTGGGTTTAATTCATGTCTTCATGTGGGTTTCCTGTCACAGTACAAAAGACATACTAGTAGATTAATTGGCTTCTGGGAAAATTGGTGTGGATGTCTCATTTGTGTCTGTATGTATCCTGTGATGGACTGGAATCCCATCCAGGCTGTATCCTGCTTTTCGCCCATTGCTTACCGGGATAGGCTCTGGCTCCCCTGCAATCCTGAAGTGAATAAAGAGGTAAGAAAATAGATGGATTATTTTGTGTACATGTGCACGTTGTGGGAGTATTAAACTGTTGTAATTCGATCAATTTTATGTTCTTAACATTTCCTCACCATTCTGTGTCCAGTAATAATATTTTAATTCAACAGAGATATAGATAAATTATATGAAACATATTGTATTTATCATTTCTATACCATTACCAACAGCAGAGAGAACCAGCCTTATTCTTCATGAAATACATACTTCTTGCTCAAACAGCTAGATCTTTTCATTTGACTTTAAGATTTTGGTGTATAGTGGGATACTCATAATAATAAAACATTTCAGGAATTGTGACTGACTTTTTGTTCAGTATGCAGTCACTTTAAATGCATGCTTCATGAGTGAAACCAGACAAGTCAATTCTAGCTTTCATTTGTTAACAGATCATTTTGTTGTTCCTGCTAAAAATGTTTAAGGTCTTTAACAAATCAAAAACACAGTTATCTATTATGCCATATGAAGATGAGAACGTCCTGTATCTTTGTTGTACTCTTTACAATCTTTATTTTGGCACAGTTTATTTTTAAGAAGAAAGCTTCATTTTATTTTTTCCCCTTACAAAAAAAATAAATGCTGCTTTTAGGAGCTTGTTACAAGAACAAAGAGATAAAAACTCAGATGTATTGGTAACCCAGTCTGAATACAGCAGACAAAGGTTTCTAAGGTGTTTCCATACATCAGGGAGGTCATTAGGGTGGAAATGTGTGAAGATCTGTGAAATGTTCATTTTCCTTTTAGACAACAGTGTCATTGCACAGGAAATATGTTGAGCTTTGAATAATAAAAAAAAAATCGGTCTTTTCTTCTGGGTCTACAAATGTCTAAAGTGCCAGCAATTTCCTGTCATGATTGAGCCCTTTTAGACTTGATAACTCAAAGAAAAAGTTACAGGAAGCCTTGTGGAATTGAGACAAAGATTGTCATTGTGTTAAATGACCCAAGACATTTTGATTTAGGATCACAATATATGTTAACTGTTTTATTCCACCCTTGTCTAAGGGATTTATATTACTTACACGCACTTTCTCACCCAACCCTTTTTTTCATTTTGTGCACTTCTTTATCTACCAGTGTAATCATCCATTACATGATAATTTGGACTACATTACACCATACACTGTACATACATAGAGTATATCATGGTAGTCTGACAGTGGAGGTTTTGAAATAGTTTTGTAATGTTCTCCTGACTGAGGAGCATCAACTGTTCTTTTCCAGACCTCTTAAATCTTTTGTGACTCCTTGGAGGACTAAATTGAAAGCCCATGGTATCGTTTCATCCGACAACTCTAAAACTGAAGTATATAGAAAAGGAAACTTAACAAATGATTGATCAAGGTCTCAAAATGAAAGCTGTCTTAAAAGGCCCCATGCACAATACATTCTAGGCCGCATGACAATTTAGGAAGTAACAGCTTCACTTAGCCATAGATCATGCTGGAAGATAGTGCAATGCCTTTTTTTGAATTAATCGTTTCAGTCAAACGAATTGTTTCATGATGATACATTCATTTGTTTTCGACTTAGTGAAACTGAATGCTAGACAAATGCAAATTAAGTTAAAATAGGCTAACAAGTCAGACTTTATCTGCATGTTCTTTAGATACGTTTTGGGCTTGCCCAAGTTTAACACATTTATCACAAGTTGCTCACAGCATTAACGTTAATTTCTCAGTGTGTAAAAAAGAGTGAACATTGCTTAAGAATATTGTATAAATACTCCTAAGTGTGTTGGTCTTTGAAATAGATAAGTCCATCCATTTTCTAACTACTCTCTCCAATAGAAGATGTATTTACAGTATTTGCTTCACTAAGTTTTTTGGCAAGCAACATGCTGAAGGTGGGATACATCCTGAATGGGATGCCAGTGCATTATAAGGCACGCACAGACACAAACAGACACACTACCACTAGGGCCAATTTTCCCAGAAGTCAATTAAACTACCAGTATGTCTTTGCACTATGGGAGGAAACTGGAGAAAACCTATGTGAACATGGGAAGAACTTACAGACACTACGCAGATACAGTAGCACCACAGGACTGGAATTGAACCCAGAGCCCTAGCACTGCCAGGCGGCAATACTAACCACTGCACCACTGTGGTGCCCTTGAAATAGACACATATTAGATACAAAGGTAAGACTTTACAGTGTACTATCAAAACTTCTACAGTGTAAAACTACAGTGTACTATCGCATTATTATCAAAACATCATTGTGCTGTTTAAAGCACTGTTCTGCAGAATCTCCAATTCTAAGAGTTCCATTAGTGCATGAATAACATTTACATCCTTGGTATGTTAACAACATTGCTCAAAATAATTCTTTCACGGTAGATTAAGGAGGTCTATGTTTCCTTTTTCATGAAAGGAGAGTATACTGAGAAACAATAGATTAATTTATGTGCAGTCTATCATGCAGTGTTTACAAGAGGCCCTTCAGGGAACTATGTAGCCATAATGAGCACAACCATACAACTGGGTAATTATGTTTCTGCTGTTGTCTCAGGACCCTCCTACTCTAGCACTTACAAAAGCATGGAAGCTTACAGATGGTAATTACAACTGTTGTAAGCCGATCATTTTAATGGAGCTTTCCATTTCAAGCCATACAGCACCTGAGCAGAACCTTAAGACTAGCTCTTTTAAATATGTCTGTGCATTTCATAAGGAAGAAAATATGCAATGGATGATTGATCCTATTACAGTGATCAGTCAATTGACCAAACTTAGATAAATACCATGGAAATGTACAGATGCAGCCATTCAAAGTGCGCGTTACAGACACGTACCGCAGGTGACGTCGCTCAGTATGACGCAAGATGACGCGGGGCACCGCAGTACGTGATTGGTTGACCGACAGGGGCACTCGTGGTCCGTTGGTCTGTCGTAGAAAGACAGTAAACGTCTTTGCTGTGCCCGTTGTAGGTATTGAATTTTACCACTGAAGGGAAATCTTAGTAGCTGAGCATAAAAAGAATAGGAGCATACTGTAACGCGTGTGAAGGTCATAAACGATATTAATTTTGGAACATAAACATACAGTGTATAGCTGGTCTTGGTACTTTAAAGAAAAAAATACACACCAGTATTCCATTTCTCCCTAAACATTTTAAGCTTCGAAGTCTTTAACTAACGCGATACCGGAGTCAACAAGCATACTTTTAGAATTTGATTAAAAGGGAATATAATATGGAATCGCGTATCTAAAGAATTTAATAATGGTATTCGTGTGCTGCGACAGGGCTGTGTAGGGCTGTTTCGCCTGCCTGTTCATGTGAGCTGTCTTGTAGACGTGACTACCAGCTGACAGGTTGTGTTTTCGAATCCAGCTGGTGCTGGTCTTTTCTTTTAACAAACATTTCTTCGAAAAAATAGAATAGCGATATTATGGACAATCAATTGACTTTTATATTTCAAAATATCGCAACATGATCGATATTTGCGATATTTTGAACATATCTTCCCTTCTGACAGCGGTGCCTGCTTCTATTGTGTGTGTGTGTGCAACAGAGTAAATTTTTAATAGCGTTTTAAGCTAATAGGTAATTAGATTGCTCGTAAACCTAATCGCTTTTTCTACATAAACACAGCATGATTACTCTCTGAAAATGCTTTTCCTTTATTTTTAAAGTAGGCTCAGATTTCAACTATAGATCGTATTATTATAAACTTTCTTGGAAAAATGTATTTTATGTAAACCATGTTTGCTATTAATTCATTTAGGGCTAAAATACGTTCATTGTCTTCCAATCGAGTCGAGTTGACATTGGAAGCCTGCCACACCCGGACTGTTAAACCAACGCATTAGCACGTCAAAGCCCATTGAGGGTATTGAGCCAGTATTGGCTTTAGTATTCCCCCCCTCTCCCCTCAATTCAATTCAATTCAAGGTGTTTTATTTGCATGACAGATGGGTACAAGCAGTGTTGGGTATGTATATTGTAACGCTTACGGCAGACAGGCACTGTGTAACAGCCGGCGCACCAGAGCAGCGCACCGAGGGAGCGTCTGCATTTATAACTTGGTTTTTAAAATTAGTCAAGCAATATGAAGCATCTTCTTTTACTTTTGAGTCCCTTAAATACATTGAACACAGCTTTCTCACCACTTAAGATTGCTCTTGATACCATCCTTACACAAAGCAGAAGGGAGATTTTAGTGCCTGAGCATAAAAAGAATAGGAGCATACTGCAACGCGTGTGAAGTCCATAAACGATATTAATTTTGGAACTTAAACGTTCAGTATATGGCTGGTCTCGGTACTTTAAAGAAAACATACACACCAGTATTCCATTTCTCCCTAAACATTTTAAGCATCGAAGTCTTTAAGTAACGCGATACCGGAGTCAACAAGCATACTTTTAGAATTTGATTAAAAGGGAATATAATATGGAATCGCGTATCTCAAGAAATTAATATGCAATAACTGAGTCAAGGGACTCAGAGGATCCAAGGCTAGACTGAGTATAATAGGCTTCGGGCTTCTATTGTGACATCTACTGTAAATTACAGAAATGTTAAAAGTAAACAAAATAAAGTAACTAAAATGTGGTCTAAAATCACCCCTTTAGACACCCCTTTTACTTCACTGGTGTCAGATATGAAAGGCAATAGTCTCCCGTTCTGTCTGCTGTGTGTTGCAGCAGAGGGACTCCCTGCCGCTGAAAGGGGCAGAGTAACTTGCATGCCCTCTAGTACAGTTTACACATGCACGACTTTAAAAGCTAGCAAGACAGGTTTCGATTCACATTAGCTGGCGAGCCTTGTTAAAAAAACGAATGATAATGTAACATGCCACTGTTCATGAACAAAGTTATACTGAGATTTCCTAAGATACGCGATTAAAAAATAAATAAATAAAAATTTGAATCTCCTGCGGAGCACATTCCATAAGAATCAGTGGTTTTACAGTATATATCGCCTTTAAAGGTGGCTTCTCAAAACGCTTTACGGGATAAAAACAACCAGAACAGCAGCAACAACAATATTGTATTTCGTTGCACTTTGAAAACCAAGTAATAACTTAACTATACAGTACGTGCAAACGTTTCGTATGTTGCTGTCGTGAATGCCTGCGTACCCATAAGTATCTTATTTGCCTTGAGTCTGTCTACAGTATCTCTGTCCCACTACCCCCATCTCTCCCTCAATTCAATTCAAGGTGTTTTATTTGTTTGACAGATGGGTACAATTCTTGTTGGGAATGTATACTTTGATATTTACACCCGGCGCGGCACCGAGGGAGCGTCTGCATTTATAACTTGGTTTTTAAAATTAGTCACGCAATATGAAGCATCTTCTTTTACTTCTGAGTCCCTTAAATACATTGAACACAGCTTTCTCACCATCCTTACACAAAGCAGAAACTGTCCGATGACTCACAGTACAAGTGGAAAGATTACAGATTTTAATCGTCTTTAATTTTGTCTTTAATTTTGCCTGTGGAGTGTATCTTATTAAGCTCTAAATTGCATTTTGAGCGCGGTTTTTTACTTTTTTTTAATTGCATTTTGGGCGCGGACAGCACATACAAGGGTTAATGAACTGCGCCAAGAAATTTAAAATAGTATTCTTTAGGTGTGAGGGTAGGAGTGGACCGCAGCAGGCATAATCAGCAAACCAGGAAAACAAAGAACAGGACAGGTGAGATGTGTATCCAGAAAGCGAGTGATCAGAAAAAGGAAATGGAAAACGCAGAAAAAGAAAACGCTTTACAGGATAAAAACAATAACAACAGTAGTGGCTGGGCAAACGATTTTTTTTATCGAAATACAAATTGAGATACTGTACTGTATAATGATGTGCATGAACAAAGGTATACTGCAATTTTCCTTAGATACGCGATTAATGCTTCGTAGGAGGAGGCGGTCTTTTCCTCTTGTCTAACAGTTTGTCCACAAACAAAACATTCCTGTTAGACAAAAGGAATTGAAAAAAAACAATTTTGTCAATGAAAACCGGTGTGTGTGTCTCTCCCTGCTGGATGTTCCTCTCACAAACTGCTGAATGAATAAAATAATTTTATTGAAAATGCGTTTGCGATTGTCTGGTATTTAATCTGGTCCCTTTTAACTGTTTTTCGATCTACTGTATTGCTTTGAGATGCCACTTTTAAAGGCGATATGTAAAATAAAGTTTTTTTTATTATTGTTATAGAGAAACATGATCAGATTTTCCCTGGTTCAGAAAAAAGATCTAAAGTGCTACACATAACTTTCTTAATTCGATGTATTTAAAGCAGTGAACTACTGTAGGTGTCACATAACATTCAGAAATACAATCACGTATTTGACAAATAAAAACGATTATAATCTAATCCTTCCACGTTTGATCCCAAAATCCCAAGAAATATAAATCTTGACGGGTAGAAAGCTATGCTGAAAGTTTATTAAGATGCTTAGAAGACAAAGATACTGTATCAATTTATGTTGCATTAGCCTGATTATGATTAAAAAACACATATAATTAAACACGCGTTTGCGATTTAAATCAGAACACGATTTAAATCAATATCGATTCCATATTATATTAGCAGAAAAGCTTAAAACTACCACTTTTTCACACGCTATTTCACATGCTAGTTAAATACTTCGATGCTTAAAATCGTTAGGGAGAAATGGAATACCGGTGTGTATTTTTCCTTTAAAGTGCCGAATCCTGGAATCTGACTGGCTGACACCCCTCTGAAGTGGTTCCATAAAATCTGGTATACGGAAAAGAAAGCGTTGATAAATACAAGTGTCTTTTAATACACTCTTTGCTGTGCTCTTGAGGCATGACTTTTTGCATGACTCCAAGGCATGACTTTTTTATGTATAAACATCAGTATTTACTGCTATTAATTACTGTACGATTTATAGTTGAAATCTGAGCCTAGATATAAAGTTAGATATAAAGTTAAAATCTTGACAAAGCAATGTAGGAAATACAGAGAAAATAAATTCTTTCTGACATCTAAAATCAGTTTCGATCAAGGTCTCTAAAACGAACAAGAAAAAGAAGATTTTCGGAGGGCAATTACGCTGTGTTTATATAGAATAAGTGATTTATGAGCAATCTAATTTCTTGTTCGTTTAAAACAGTGAAATGTCAGCTGTAAAAGATCGCACCAGAAACAGCACTCACTCTGCCTGTCATAGACGTTCAGGAAAGGCTGAATGAAGTCATGTCAAGTACAATAATTCGGAGAACAATAATACCAGTTGTAGGACAGTATATAAGGAGGATAAGGATTTTGAAGTTGACTCGAAATCTGATAGGTAACCAGTGCAAGGACTTGAAAACAGGTGTAATGCATCCCTGATAGGATTCTTGCTGTCATATTCTGAACATATTGAAGATTGCTCAGTGTGGATTTAATTTCCCCAGTGAACAGGATGTGCATTTATTAATTCTAGAAAAAAAGCCTTTCTTGATTTCTCTAGTTCTTAGTTTCTCTAGTTCCCTTTAAAATAAACTATTATTCCACAATGCAGAGTATTACATGGCCAGTATTTACACATGATATTTGTGATTTAAAGAAATTAACACAAGCAGCTTTTGGAGATTTAAGTGTTGGCTGAGTTATTGCAGGATAAAAGACTAGAGATGTTGGCAAGAAGAAGATAGTTTGGGGAAAGCTGAGGAATATACTTATAACAAGAACACTTCCTAATGGGGTTAGGCATACTTTTGATGAAGATGATGAAGTTAACAGACTATATGTTTACATAGATACTGAAATAAGGATTGTATTTTAGATTATGTGTAGTTGCTGGCATTGAACTGTGTGTTGGATGCACATGAATTGAAGGAATGGGCAAACATAGCTGATGCGGATCCACAGAGCCAGCATATTAAGATGTTTATAATTAGAGGCAATTTGTTTAAATAACTAGGTATGGATACTGATGTGCAAGAGAGGTGGAAAGGCTGTTTCCTTAAGCCAGCAGTAAAAAATATTTTATTCTCAGTGAGATGCTGCCATTTCATAGTGGGTTTCTAACACTGTGTATAGTTCCATCCACACAGTGCCTTTACTTCCATTTCTAATCTCTTTATCCAGTACAGAGGATTTGGAGCCTATCCCAGTAAGCAACGGACACAAGGCAGAATACACCCTGGACATAGCGCCAGTCCATCACAGGACAGACAGACACAAACACACACAGACCAGGGCCAGGTTTCCCATAAACTAATTAACTTACCAGTATGTTTTGGAGTGCGAGAGGGAGTCATATCACACATATGGAGAAAAACCATGTAACCCAGAGAGAACATGTAAACCCCACACACACAGGATGGCAGGAATTGAACCTAGGACCCCAGTGCTGCAAGATAGCAATGCTAACCACTTTGCCACCATTATAAATGGATGGATATCTTAGTTATCTTTCTAGTTCACAGGTTTGCATGCATAATTTAATTTTGAAAGCCACTGAGACATCAGGTACTACTGTTGTATTTATGAAAAAGAAACAAAACAAAAAACATACTAACAACTGTGCCATCCTACGCCTTAGCTAATACATTTTATTATTCATAAACAGTTAACATTGTTAGCAAAATATTTTGAATTATATTTAACCCTATTTTTTCTTTAGTTTTGTATTTAACTTATTATATGATAGTCAGACTTAATGTATATTTGAACAATGAAAATATATTTTTACAAGATTTTACATTAAGCACTTAAAATTAATATGGTTAATAATAGTAAACTGTAACATGCTGTAACAAGATCGGTTAAACAGCGAAGAAAATGCTTTCAGAGAAAATGTTTCAGGTGTGAAGAACATAGATCTCCAATGCAATTTCAACCAAACCTGTTCCCACACACCCCGCCCCCACTACCATTAGAATATACACAAAGCACTCAAATCTTTCGAGCTAATGATCAGGTGACCCGAGAGAGAGCGAGAGAAACATCAAGGGGTATCACCAAGGGTATTAATAATACGATCTATAGTTGAAATCTGAGCCTAAATAAAAAGAAAAAGCAAGTGATTAGGTTTATGAGCAATCTAATTACTTATTCGTTTAAAACGCTATATAAAATAAAGTTTATTATTAATTTGCTGCACAGAGCGGTGAATATTGTTATGCATAAGACAAAGATAACGATCCTGATCAGTTTAGAAATCTGTGTACGCTGTAAGGTTTTTACTTCTTAAACTTTTAAAGTACACGTTTTGAATAGAAAGAAATCCTCTTCCTGTTACAGTATGTATAGCAAACTAGCACGTCTTTTTTCTCCAATCAGAGGGGTGTCAGATGGTGTCAGCCAATCACCATTCTGCGTTGGGTAGCAACGGGTGACTGTTCTCAGGCGGAAGATGTAAACAGCTTAATGTTCGTGTTAAATAATTTTTTAAAATTCAATTAAACGGGCACAATTAAGACATTAAATATACATATACATACTGTATACAGTACAGTTTGCATACGGTAATATGTTACGCGATTAAAAAATAAATAAATAAAACTGGAAGGTTCAGCACCAGCTGGATTCGAGCACACACCCTGCCCGTTGGCAGGCACGCACCTAGACCAGTCGGCTACAGTCAGCTCGCATGAGCAGGCAGGCGAAACAGCCCTACACAGCCCTGCCGCAGTACATGGATATAATCATACCGTTATTAAATTCTTGAGATACGCGATTCCATATTATATTCCCTTTTAATCAAATTCTAAAAGTATGCTTGTTGACTCCGGTATCACGTTAGTTAAAGACTTCGAAGCTTACAATGTTTAGGGAGAAATGGAATACCGGTGTGTATTTTTCCTTGTGATATTTTAAGCTCTAGTTGAATGATAGGTGTCGCATTTTAAATCATTTTCGTAGTTAGAAATTATGAAACGCCCTGTTAAAAGCAAGGAAGTTTTTATGCCCGTTGAAGTAAAACAAAATGCCTGACAAAGTATGGCTTGGACAGATTCCAAGTGCTTGTACAAATGTGCTAAAGAAATTATACTTTGAGTATACAGCTTGTCCAAAGTCATCCATTATTAATACTATTAGTAATATCTCCGGTAAAGGCTTTGATGCATAAATATTTCTGATAAAGGTAGGTTGTGTACTTTTGTCCAACTGAGCAATCTTGCTTTCATAAAATATACCAACATTTTAATGACTGAAGATTAACATGCTGTAATACACTGTTCAAAATTAAAGGCTCAAATGCTGTACATGAGAGGTTAAGCTCCCCCTGGCGGTTTTACAAGGTGACGCCGGATAGTTTCCGGCAGAGCGTCAAATGACGCGCGATTAACACGTCACACTGCGTGACACTGCGAGATGCCGCGCCACGCCCACCGGGGTATGCCGCAAAATAACGCACGCATTTTGAATGGCTGCATCTGTATTGCTTTTATCAAATTATCAGCTAGGCCTATCTTCATCCTGCATAATGGTTGTCCCGTGATTATTTTTAGCACTGACAAAGCCATATCCCTCTCATCACTTAACATTATGACTTGCTCAGATACAGCAGCAAGCTGAGACTCAGGTTCCCTTTTAAAGAGGTGATCTGTTATCCTGAAGTGAGGGCAGGAAATTAAGATTCAACTCACATAATACAGTGATGTCAGGCACAAAAGAACCAGTTATCTCTTGTGTGCTAATCTCAGTGACAGAATTATTGAATAAATCTACTTTTTATAGCAAACATTGTACTGCTTTGTATATTAAATCAATTTTTGCACAGAAAGGAATGGCTGAGAAAGTATTAACATTTCCATCCTTTAGTAATATGTTTTTACACCAAAGTCAGAACAATAGGTTTTCTAAATGTATTTTTACAACATCATTCAGTTTCAAAGTCACTGTGCTTATGAAATAGTTTAATATGTTTTTTTTTAATTAGGACATACTACTAGCGACATGTATTTCAATATAATACCAACTTAGATCTGTATAAAGTCCATAAGATATAAGGCTTATAAACTATTTACCCTTTGTGTTTTTTAGGACACCTACTGTAGTTCTTCAAGTCTCTCTATTCAATGAAAGGCTTTGAGAATCAAATGTTTGCCAAGCTGCCTTCTGGTAAAGGAATAATAATTCCAGATGAAGTTTGTCTTAGTGTGAAAGTGGTTCAAGCAGGATTGTGAAAGCTGTTGTGATCCAATAGGAGATGCAATGTTTGATGAACTTTCAGAACAAAATAGCAAATATTTAAGATGTGGTTAAAGAAAGAAGCAGATGTTTTCTTCTTAATACATAATTTTACAATGTAGTAATAATGGTGCGGATAAGGAGAATTGATAATAGAGAGGGCTCTGTACCCTATTAATAACTACAAACAATAACAGAATATGATATAATATTTTATTTATACAGTATATCATCAGATCAAAAAACTTTTCTGAAATTCAGTACCAGTGCTTTAAATTTCAGTATATCCATGTGGGAGTCACTTTTGCAGGCAATCTATACCATAAACCAAAGACTTTAGTCAGTTGTTTTTCTCACTCTTATTAGTTTCCTCTTTGCCCTTGTTAAACAAGTTTTAATAGTATTCTGCTGTTGCCGCACCGCAAGGTTATAGTGTCATTTAGGGTGATTATCAATGTCCCATAATTGTTCATACAAGATTCCTACAGGTACAAATGATTATACCGCCTTACTTTAAGAAAGGTGGTCTGGTCTATTGCAAGCCAAGTATTGGTGTAATAAGAAAAATGATGAAGCCAAGACCCAAAATAACATTAAAATTCTTAAGTTAATAACCCTAGTGTTTTGGCCTTCATAGATAATCTTTCTCAAGGAGATGCTCTGCACTACCAATCAATATATTTTTCTTGAAATCCTTTTATCCAGAGACCCTTGAAATACTTATTGCAACAGCAGTTTAGTTTGAAGTTGGCTTTTATAATTCAGGATTCTTGTAAGCACTTAAGGTCAGGTATTTCATCCCATGAAAGTGACAAGAGTACAGATGTACAGTATAACAGGATAGAATAATATTATTAAGGCACAATGTAAAGCCATTTGCTAATAACCATTACCATTCAGCCTCTGATGCATTTATTTGTGATCATGTTTGCAACAGTTTCCAGAGACACATTTTGAGAGAAATCATCCTCTCATAAACATGTACTGTATAACAGCAATTGTCACAAATTCACTAATAACAAGAACGCCAGGTACTTTAAGTCTCCCTGATATTAAAAAAACACAATTTATAATGAATACTACAGTCCAAATTTGGATTTGAAGACAGTTTAATAACTGTCAATTACTGCAACTGACCCTGGGGCAATATGTTTCATCTTTAAACGAAAAAGAGTCAAGACATCCTTCTATTTCTTCCCTTTCTGCAACAATATTTGCAGTAAGTACTGCATACTGTATAGCAGCATACATATTAAAACAGGAATATGTAAATGAAACAGAAAAGATTCATGTTTACATTATGACATGTACTGTAGGTACATGGTGATTTTTTTCCCCTAATATCAGGAGAGGTCTGCCAGAGTTTTAAAATGAAAGCATGCAATTTGGAGAATGAAGTGGCAGACACACAAGTTTGCAAAGTAAAAAACACTATTATTCTTCACACATATAATACAAAATAGCTGTGAATTTCAGACAGTTTTTTGGTATGAGGCCTACGTCAGACTTGAAACAGCCAAATCTGGTCATGATTAATTGAGAGTTTATTTTTTAAGTCACTGAGTTCCAGGAGATATCTCACTTGCATTAAATGAAATGAAAATGTAGGACATGGTTCAGCTTTAGTCTTGTTGCCTTGACACCTGACAATAGCCTGGCCTTGAGAATGAGCTAGTCAGGACACTCCTATAAAATGAGTGTTGTTAAAGTGTTGTTTAACAGTAAAAAGTAGTAAAAAGTGTTGTTTCATTGTCACTAAAAGTGGGGTAAGTTTAAAGGGAATTTAAGCAAAGAGTGCTGGCAAGGATGTCCCACACATACATTACATATAAACTAAACAGTAATTGGCTAGAGTTAAGGTATTATATTTTTTGGACAGACCTTTATCATAACCACCATTTAAAAATGTTTTCTGTATTTTGTTCTTTGTGAATATTTTTCCCAGAAATTCTGCAAGCAGTCATGTAAATGTTATGGTGCAACACCAATATCAAAGATTACAAACAAATCTGTTCATTCCATCAAGCCCACTGGGAGGATAGGAGTAGCTACTGTAATTGATCCAAGGATCTCATCAAGCTGTTTATTGAAAGAAGTCCAGATATCAGTTTCAACCACAGTATGGCTAGCCAGCTTGTTCCTTATACCCACAGCCCAGTGGGTAGATACAGTAAGTGCCTCCTGTTCTAGGTTTTAAATGGACTTCCACATACTGTAGTTTCCAGTTGTGTCCACATGTTTCAGTGGCTAACTGGATTCACTTTGTCAATATTTTTAAAGATTTTAATACTTGCGTCAGGTCACTTTACAAAATTCACTGTTCCAGACTAAAATGTTTCAGTTCCTTAAGCCTGGCATTAGATAGTGTAGAACATTTCCTTGAGCTCCAGAATAATACATTTACAAATATTCAGGTCTTGTCACACACTATAATCAGAATATTCTAATGGCCACACCATAACACAATGTGGAATTGTATTGCTACCATTGCTACCATGGTGCAGTGAATGTCAGTCTAACTTTTACAACATTTTAACAGATTTCCTTGGAATTTACAGATTCATGCTCTGAAATGTCACACAATATAAAACTATTTTCCCATAGTGCATTTTTTCAACACTGCCTTGTTGTTTCCTGTGTGCAGTATGTTACACACGAATGTGGATTTTTACCATTATTAACAATGTCTTAGCATACAATATGTTGACTTTATAGAAGCTGATGACTTTAAGCTTTAATTTGTCCATGTCATAGTTTGGGATGACATGCCACCACAGGCCAAATTCTTTTTGAGTTGTGTCTTTCAATGTAAGCTAGAAAAACTAATCTCACAAATGTTTTGTCCTACAGTAATTGGTTTATTGCACTTCCAGCAGGGAAGCTTCCAGCTTTTACCACTATCGGTACAATAAAACCTAGCTTCACTTTAACTCCATAACTTAGCCATAAACCACTCATACACAGTGATTCAGGTCTTACTAATGAAAATACTACTAATGTCTAAAAGTAAATGGCTTATCCTTTTATACCTTAGTAAGCAAGCCAAGAACAAACAGTTGAGCTTCTTCTACAAAGTTGAAGAGGTGAGTTGATTGGGGTTCCCTTTGCCTCCCTGAAAAAGTGATGCAGACATCCTTATAGAGGGTAGAGGCTTCTCAAAACTCTTAGCCCAAAATATATTGTTACAACTATTAAGACTTTTGAAGTGTCTTTAAGAATCTCAATACAATGGTTATCATTGGCTATTGTTTACAGTTCTCAGGATCTTCAAAGCACAAAGATGTTTACTGAGAAGTAGGGGGTGTGAGATTCACTGATCCAAGCATCAGCAATCCCACAGCAATCATACAGTTTACCTTGGTTTACCTTAATTAAGTTCTGGGTAAAAGATCAACAGTCTAGGAACACAGCATAAAACAGGTAGGTACAGACAACAAGGGCCAGAAAGACAGAAGGAAAGATCTCCCTTACCTGATCATCCAGGCTGGAGTTACATATTTGTATATTTGACAACATGACACTCACATATTTAATAATAATAATAATAATAATAATAATAATAATAATTGCTTACACTTATATAGGTGCTTTTCTGGACACTCAACTCAAAGAGCTTTACAGGTAATGGGGACTCCCCTCCGCCACGACCAATGTGCAGCATTTCAGATGCTATTCTGTTGTTCTTAGGATTTTTGATTTCCTGTGTAAAGAATCCCTTGGTTAATAACTGCCTCTCTTGGTTAGTGGGTGCGTTTTTAGAATAGGTAGATAGGTTCCCATTCATTTTGTAGCATCTGGGTTTACAAAGAGAGATTTACCAAAATACTGCATTCTGTGTAGTTTAGAAGGCAGCTTTCTCTTTTTTGGACTTTGTAGGCATTATATAAGAGTTCTTCACAGCCGAAACATTGTGTTTTCCTCTCTTCTCTTTTCAGCATGGAATAAACCTTTTACTTGTTCCTTTGCAGACTACGCATGCTAAAGCAGCTACCCACCTGAATTATATAAGAGTTGAATACTTGGTGGCAGTCTGGGATTTTTTTGGGGTGGTCAGGCCTCAGGGACATCTTGTTTTTACACTTGCACATAGTGTAACTTGTATGTTATGTATTAATGCTGTGTGTTGTTTAGTGTGTGTAATGTCATTGTAAATAAATATTTGTTTATCCCAGAGTGCCTGAATTATTACTGTTTTCGCCAAACCTGTGCCAGAGAACCAAAGAACTCTGGTGCCTCCTATAATACCAATATTTTGGGTATATTATTGGCAAAATCTTTACAAGTTGGGTGTTATGAATGTTTATTTTAATTATTGATCAATCCGCTTAGCCTATTTCTCATACTTTCTCTATTTTTGTAAACCCTATTTGTAATAATATTCTCTCTATAACACTGCCCAATATTCCGTTGCAACTTTTTTTAAATGAAGTTCTCCATTAATTCAAGTATACTGGCATGAACACCACTCCCTGTAACTACTATTCAAAAAAGAAGAAAGGGTAATTGCCCAATTATGACCATGATTTCAAAGCTAGTTATGCCCAGCGATTTAACACTATTATTTCCATTCACTCATTTATCTTATTTCAGATTGGATTTTCTGTAGAAAATGATCTGTACTTTATTATATACTGTCAGTTCTGCATTTCCTTTTCTTCTGTTATTGTTAAATCACCAGTGAACCTACCAGTGAATTTACAGGTAGCCTAAAGGAAGCAACGTGAATTCATTGGATACAGCCAAAAGAGAACACATGGCTTAATGACCCTGAACATGAAAATATTGCTGTTCTGTTCTCTGGACTTGTATTTCTTAAAATAACTTAATATACTCACAACCTGAGTTAACCTAAAAGGCATAAAGCCAGAGAAATACAAATGTATAACAGAATTACTGTATTGTCAGAAAAAAATGGATCTATTCCATGTCATTTACTCTACTACATAATTTGAGGCTTGTATTCTGCATATGCAAAAGGTTTATGGCTTCTTTCATTTTTTGTGAGGATATACTTCTATCTGATCTATAAGCAAATTAGTAGTGAAGGTCTCAGTGCAGTCTTCTGTGCTTTGCAGATTAGATATCATGGGAAGACGCCACAGCAGACTTTTTGAACATTTGAACTTAAATCATTATAATCTAAAAACAAAACAAAGTTACAGGGCTCTAACTGATTTAACTGTGGTTTTTCTGAAGGTTGTAACCCTCCTCTTAGCCTTTCCAATTAATGAACAATAACTTAATCAGGCAACAGGATGGAGTATTGGGTACGGCACTGACTAGACGGTCAAGGGTTCAAATCCTGGATGGGATGCTGCTTTTGTACCCATGGGCAACATATCCCGCCGAAATCACTCAACTAAATGCTCTGCTGTATAAATGGTCTCCAGGTCAAATGAGAACTTGATCTCAATTGGTCTATCTATTAAAGTAAAGGAAATCAATGAACAAAATCTGTACATGAAAGTGAATTCTGTTTTTTATATTCCTTTCAGGAATGGTGTCATGACCACATCTTCTAAAGTGAAAGCAGTACTCCTGCATTCTTCACACTCTGTATTTGCAATGGTATAGTGACCCCAATATACAGGATAATTAATAGCCAACTATACCACCCAATTTTAAAGGGCCCTTCTCCATGCAACAGGTTCCCCAGATCTACAAGTGTACCAACAGACCAGCACAAGACAGTTATCCTTTGTAACTGTAGGGGGATTCCTGGGGATATTTCTCTGTTCCCCAGGTCCTGCCAGTTCTGCAATCCAAAACGTCACCACTGGCTGTGTGGAATTTAATGGACGTCTAGGCAAGCTATGAGTTCAATTTTGTTAATTGACACTTGTTCCACTGATGGCAGCAGGAGGAGTTGGAGACCTTGATGAAAGGGAGAAAGCTAAAATGAGGAGACAGAAAAGAGCACACCAACCTGACAAAAAAATGAGCCATCATATGCATACATAAATTCAGTACAGCCTCCACGTTACTGCCCTACACAGAGTTTTTTCATTCCATGATAGTTTCCTATTTCAGTTTAGTTCTTTCTGTGAGGCAAGATGAATCTTTCTTCCCCCATCACAGAGTTATTTATGGTTTCTGGGGAGTTCTCATGCTGAGAGTTTGAAGGTATTCCCTTTGGCATCTTTTTTTGGTTCCTGCTGTGCCTAAATTTACTGTGGCTTTTCAAATTATGTAACAGCTTTTTTGTTAAAGTCAGGATACATGCAACAGACAAATATGGGAATGTCACAGGAAAAAACAGGACATTTGGTCATCCTACCACTTATAAATAAGTAATAGTAGCTGCATTATTGCATTAACGTGCTAAATGGAGGTGGGTAATAATACGCAATGGAGTTGAGTGCTAGCAGCTTTCATATAACAAAACGTCACACATAATGAAATATTACAATAGCTTATCTTCATCTTATGTTTTTTTTATTTAGGTAAATTGTACTTTTTCATACTATTTAATTGACAATATATTTAAATAACATAACTATACAGCACATTTCAAGCTTGATAAACTTTACCTCTTCACAGTTCTTTAGAGTATTCAATGAAAAGTATTTATCTTCTTGTGACAAGGTAATTATACCAGGCAGAAATATTAAATGTCCAGGAAAATAAAAAATGTGGGGGGTAAAAATTAAATATTAAATAATTGGATCTTACAAATCCTAATAAATGTATAAATAAGTTTGAAAAATATGCCAAATTGGAGCGATCCTAGAAATAGGAGGATTTAAGCTTATATGGCAAATTAAAGTAATTTCATACCTGAGTTGTTTCTGACACATAGCAAAAACAAATCACGAATATCCCAAGAAGTTTCAAAACAAATCAATACAGTACATACTCTAGTACTAGTACTAGTACAACTCACTGTACATCTCTGTGTTGCACCTGA
Source organism: Atractosteus spatula (assembly GCF_055471065.1). NCBI lineage: Eukaryota > Metazoa > Chordata > Actinopteri > Semionotiformes > Lepisosteidae > Atractosteus > Atractosteus spatula. Next base: position 50,500,564 of record NC_142709.1, on the reverse strand, counting down.
AAGCTTTCCAGGAGTTATTTTAGTCAAATAAACACAGAAACTGTGAATAATTAAATGGGTATGTATTTTGGATACTATGTATTATAATGGGGTATAATATACAATGTACCCCACTGAAAAAAACAACTTTATTTCAATTACAGGTTAGTATTCAAAATTAATATAGATTGTTGGCCAACTGTTCTCTAAGAATTTCAACTGAAAGGTCAGCTTAGCCAGTGCTCTCCGAAGGAAACAAGTTACAATACACAAGTTTTTAATCTAATCAATTAAAAATGAATTATTCACAAAACAATTACATTAGTACTGTATTGTTCTCGGGGATCTAAATGAAATGCTAATCAAACTGATCAAAAAACACATCTTATTCTCAGGCACTTTGAAACTTGGCTTCAATGAGCAAACTAAAAAGAATCCAACACAAATACATATTTCCAACATCAAGTATTTGGTATTGAGCTAGAAGAAGCAATATAAATAAAATGTTATAGATGTTTATGGTGACTTAGCAAAATCTATATCTACAGTAAATCAAAGATCAATGTGTAGAAAGCAAATAATAAAATGTTAAAATTTTACAATACATCACTAGTATGTCATGGCTCTTGGGACCTTGGGTTCCAGAGCATGTTATACTCATAAAGAATAAGAAAAGTGAATCTTTTTTATCCTCTAACACTTATTTAATTCAGGTGTTGAAATGATCATGTCAGTCCAGAGGACATTATTAAGATAGGCAACAAAACAAATACCAAGGGACAAAAATAGAAATCAGGAGAGAAAACAGCAGATAGATGGTACTTGTTTATAGTCTTGGAGGTCTGGATCAGATTTATCAGCAGCATTCTTGAAGTTGATCCCGCAAGATTTATTAAGAAAATGTTTGATGGGGTTTGTGTATATTTTAACATTTGTTTTCTGTCAGCTCAACTGAGATGTGATATGTTAAAGATACGTGCAATCAACAAAGTAAGATATGATACAAAGCCCATTTTGCTAACCTTTCTTAACTTCTTATGTTCAAACACAGTCACTGGAATTAGATTTAATGAACCCATGTGCTTTTTTCTGATGAATTAAGATTTAAATCCCATCAGGCATCTCTAGGACATTGATTATAAAGATTGTGCTCAACAAAGGCAAACAGTCTTCAACAAAGCTTGAGCTAAAGCTCATCTGTGCATGGAAAGCCATTCCCCAAGGTCAGGTCTGAGCTCTGATTAGGTCAATGAGACTTCACAGCACTGAGGTTATTCCCGAAATTGGTGAATATTTCTAGAATAGAAACTGAGACTTCTCTTCTTGACCTCATCTGTGTAAGGAGTGTCCATGATGCAAGGATTAGTGTTGCCTTATTGTATTGTCAATGATTAAGCGGAGAAATATTATAGTATTATGGTGCATGGGACTTAATTGTAAAACATCACTTCTACTTATACATGTAAGTGCCATTTCACTGTTACAGGTTATCAACATTCACCGCCCGCAATAAATATGTTGGACAACATCCTTTAAAACAGTTATAAATTAATTAAATTGGAAGCCTAATCAAGACTTAAATCCTATCAGGTACTCTAGGCCATTTATCATAAGCATTGTGAAAACATAAGGTTACAAATGAATGGAAACTCTTCGGCCAGTCTGGCATCATTTGGTAGTTAGTAGTTAATTGTTCCAAGGACATCATCCAGCCATTTACTGAAAGAAGCCTGGCTTCAACAGCATTGCTGGGTAGCTTGTTCCATGGTTCCACAACCATATACTGTACATAAGAAAATTAAAGGCACATTAGCACCTTACAAACTTTTGATTTTCAAGATGTAAACAGTAAACAGTCCTTCGAACAGATGTGCTTGACATGAAAGATGGCATCATGGCCATCAAAGCACTACACCACTGGGGAACAGCTGATAAGAGAACATCTGGAGAAATTAGTCACAGGAGGCTATATATTATCATACATAGGATCCCTCGATTAAGACAAATTATTATTACAGGTCTTAGATCACTTTAAGGTTCATTTTTTCCAGCTATTCCATTGCTACCCATGTCAAACAAACAAACAAACAAACAATAAATAAAACATTGCCCTTTTGTGGTATCGTACTCTTTTCTTCCAGTTCTCTGTAGAGCACTGCACAGTACAGTACAGTAGTTTAAAATGAAGGACAGAAAAGGCAGGTGCTGTAGAAATACATCCTCTGTTTCAAGTTTTGGTAGTATTTATTCCTGTGTTGCATGTGATGAAAAATCCTGTTCTCTAGTTTCATACTCTGCAATGTTCCCCATATACAGTATGTCAGCAAGTACTTTATTGTTAAGTTGCATAATACTATGATCACATTCACTCTAAGGTTTCTTTAATTTTTATAATATTTTTAGAAATTGGACACTGTTTTTACTAAATTTACATACTGTACAGTATCTCCAGTTAGTTGACTATGTATTGATTTGCATACAGTATATCAGATGTGAGATGGAATGATGTATGAAATATGTGGTGTATCTGTGGAAAAGAAACCATATATTCTTCATGCTTCAAAAGTGTACACATACAATAAATTCATGAATGTTCATTGATATGTTGGGAGCATCTTCCAGTGTGTAAAGCTGTGTCTTAGTAGAAAAGGCTTTGACTGATACATCCGAGGTAGATTTATTTTTCTTTTGGGAATTGTGATCACAGTCAGCTGCAGGGTTGTTACAGAGGAGTTCCTTTCCTGTGCCATGATGTTAAGATGTTTCAGGAAGCTCAGCTGCTCCTGCTCACTTGACACTTCATTCATCGTTTGATGTGGTCAAGCATGCGCCAGATCAGAAAAAAAAAGAAATGACACTATTGAAAGAAACTGTACATGAAAGGCAGACAGTTACACAGTACTGAAAAAATGAAACAATGCCATACAGAAAAAGACTGCAATCCCAACATTTTTTCTTATTTTATCTTTTTGAAATAAAGATTGTGGCAGTCAATTCTTTTCTTTAGTAGGATGGTTCTGAAGCACCAAATTTGAAATTGAAGAAGTATAAACATACTACAAACTCAAATACAATCATAAAATATAGCTCCTACTAGCAATCATCAGTGGCCAAGATGACATCTCTTTTCCAGGACAGAGACGGGCTATAATGTGCTTCCCTACTGTGTAGCGGCAATGCTTGTTAATAAGACAGAATTAAGTGTTGCTATGCTTTCCCAAATGAGGCCCCATCTCTCTCTTCATCTCTGTGGTGCAGCCACAGAGAAACTCTTCATGCAGGCTGATTTAAAGATGTTTTCTTTTGATAAGGGACAGCTCCCAAATGGGGATGCACTTAGCTAAGCCTGGCTATCATGATCAATGGTCATCCATTGGCACCTATCTGTCTAGGGAGTGCCAGATGGACATCTGGACTGCATTCCTGAGTGTCAGGAGTAAGTGACTCATATCTCACCTTGATCAACCAATCAGGGACTGGTAGGGCCGAGTAACCCACGTGGGACTCTGATGCCCATGAAACTTTCAGCCAATGAACGAGCTGAAGTTCCTCCAGGTAAAACAGGCAACACAGACTATTCTAGAGACTATTCTAAAGAGAATTCTGAAAGAGAATTCTAAGGAGAATTCCAGGGGTGTGAGACAATTCCAGGGCAGGACGGCCCAGGAGCAGAAAGGCTCCCAGGGGCAGGACATTCTCGCAGCGCGCCTCCTGACCATCCTGAGCCCGGACAACCACGGAACGGCCAGTGTGTCCGAGTGCCAGAACGTTCCTTTGTTCTAAGAGTCGAGAGCGGAGGTTGCCAGAGAGTAACCAGAGGATCCACCCGAGGTTAGCATCAGCAGCAAGCCTCACGAACAGGTAGGAACTGTGGACAGCTGAATCACTATTCAGAACTAGCGCTTCATCAGGAACGAACCAGTCCTCTTCCTGACTTGCTGGGACCCACAGTCATCTTTTCTCCTGTGCACAAACTTTGCTAGTTAAAGCCAACACTAACTAGCCGGTCAGTGAGCATCAGCAGCGCACCGTCGCAAGCCGCACAGCACAGCCTGGCACGGAGCCAGAGAGCCCGCAGGAGATCTGAATCCCCAGAGATTGGATGAGTATTCATCTTCACTGCATTACTGTTCGAGAATTCAATTGTTATCCCAACCAGTTGATATCAATTTAATTCCTAAGACTTATGTACTTGTTTTGAGTATCTAATGTAGAAGTTGTAACCAAGTTCAATTACGAAACGGTCTAAATGAATGATATACCAAACGTATGTCCTCTTGATATATGTAACTCTTTGTAACCGAATGAATATATATCTTTTGCATTCTGATAACCCTCTCGATAAGATCTGTTAGGTTTATATGCATATTCTATGTATTAATAAATGTATCCTCGTGTATTAGTACCTGTGTGTGTGCGTTGTTCGAGTTATATCGCATGTTTGGATTCTAAAGCCATTAAAAGAATCAATTTTGTGATTTACGGCTACAATTAATAATTGTCCCCGTAAATGCCCAAACCCTACAGAACTGGTGCCTCGTGAGAGCACACTACAACTGTATGTGCTCCAGACTAATCATGACCCTTGGTGTATTCTGCCAGAGTTCCAAGATGATTGTGTCTATGACCTTTAGAAAAGTCACTTGTTCTAGAGCACATAGATTTGCTCTAGAATAAAAATCACCCTATTTGTTCTCATTATAGAGTTACAAAGTATTTTTGCAACTAACTAGAAACATATGTTAAAATCATGTATCACTGTTATATTATATATAACTTTATTTTATATAGCGCCTTTAAAGGTGGCTTCTCAAAGTGCTATATAGAATGACAACAACAATAAATAAAAACACAAGATTAAACACAATTACAATACACAGAGGAGACCGTGGATGGTGGTACTAAATATAGTAGGAGCAGAGGGGTAAAGAATGGAACCAGTTAAGTAAAGGCTCTTCTAAAGAATAAGCTTTTGAGGCTGGAATTGAAGGAGTTTAGAGAAGGTGACTCTGATATCCTTGGGGAAAGAGTTCCAGAGCTTGGGGACATAACAGGAGAAGGCCCTGTCACCCATAGAATGTAGACGGGCTTATGGGACAGTTAGGAGACCAGAATTAGAAGAGCGAAGGTTGTGCGGTTGGGAGTAGGGCGACAATAGTTCAGACAGGTACTGAGGCGCCAAGCTATGCAGAGCCTTATAGATAAGACATGAGGATTTTAAAGTCCACACAGAATTTGACAGGAAGCCAGTGCAAAGACTCCAGGATAGGAATAATCTGAACACTTGCACTAGACCTGGTCAGGATTCTGACTGCTGAATTTTGGACATACTGCAGTTTGTTCAATGCAGATTTGGATACCACAGCGAGTAGAGCATTACAGTAGTCAATTCCAGAAAACACAAATGTGTAGATCAGCTTTTCAGCCACAGTTAGTGATAACATAGGGCATAGTCTAGCAAAATTTCTGAGGTGAAAAAAATATGTTTTGACAATATCCTGCACGTGTGGGTCGAATGTTAAGCCAGAATTGAATATCAGCCCACGGTTTTTCAATGTAGACCGAAGCTCAAATACAGAACCATCTACAGACAGGGTTACAGGATCAGCTGTTGATGTTGATGGGGGGTGCCGATAAGCATGACTTCAGTCTTGTCACAGTTAAGATGAAAGAAATTTTAAGTCATCCAAGTTTTTATGTCAGTGATGCAATTAGATAGAATAGAGACAGCCACATCAGTGTCAGGTTTGGTATGGATGTATATTTGAGTATCATCAGCATAGAAATGATAGCTGAGGCCATGTGATCTTAAAAGCTGACCAAGTGAAAACATGTAAATGCTGAAGAGCAAGGGGCCCAGTATTGGGCCCTCAGGAACACCAGACTAAACAAGACCAATTTCAGACCTATACTCATTCAGAGAGACAAAGTGAAAGCGATCAGTGAGGTAAGGCTTGAGCCATTTGAGACCAGTGTCAGAAACTCCAGTCTCAAAATGAGAAAATAAGATGTCATAGTAAACAGTGTCAAAAGTAGCACTGAGATCAAAAAGGATGAGTATAGAAAGAGAACCAGAATCAGAAGCTCTTAGAAGATCGTTAGTGACTTTGATCAGGGCAGTTTCTGTGCTGTGAAGTTGACGGAAGCCAGATTGGAGGGGTTCGAAAAGCTTATTTGCCAAGAGGTGGTTATGTACAGTAACTGAAATGTGACAGCACGTTCTAAAATTTTTGCAAGAAAGGGTAAGTTGGAGATGTGGTGAAAATTGTTTAGATTGTTGAGAGCCATGTTAGGCTTTTTTGTCATGGTGGTAATGGCAAAAGTTTTGAGGACCGTTGGTACAACGTCAGTGCTCAAGGATTCCAATGGGATGGAGAGAAAAGGAACAGGACTGAAATAAAGTGTTAGGAATGGGATCTAAAATAAATGTGGTGGGTTTCATGTGTGTAACTAGTTTGTTGAGGGATGCTGACCAAGATGTGACCAACTTTGTACAGTTGTGGACTACTGTATAATCCCACAGGCTGCAATTCTGTGATTATTTGCATATATAAACATAATGTGTACCCCTGGAATGTAATTACCTCATTTTGTTTTTAATTTTGGAACTTGTTGGGAATAATCTTGTGAGCGCACCTGTCCTAGTCTTCATATGTCAAGGTTCATTCCAATTGACCGAGCACATGCAGAGAAAACATGCAGAAATATGTATATTTCTGTGAATCTCTGAACACATATACAGAACACAATCAACTCTGAAAGGGAAAGAGCTAGAACAGTACACAGACAAGCAGTTTCCACTTCAAGGACTGGATAAACAATTAGTTAGTGCAATGAATTGAACTGTTTTATATAGTGCCTTTCAAGGAGGTAAAGTTCCACAAGACACTATACATTAATTAAAACTGAATCAATTTAACTTAAGGAAGAAAAAAATATTTTAAAGTTGAATAGGAATTTAATTAATCTCTCTCTTCTGTGTATTAATTAATAAACATATCAGATTCAAAGTTGTAAAAGGCATGGAGATAAAACAAAGAACCTTCATCACACCATACTGCAATATTGCATTTGCACGCTCTGGGAATATTACAGTTATAGGGCTGGTAAATGTTATTGCTGCCACAGCTTTATTAAACAACTTGAAAAACAATGAGTCAGCAGCATACAGCATTGAACAGTAAAAGAAAAGGAGTAAAATACCCAGAATTCTTCAGGCTCTACCACTGAAACATCTGAGTATCTCTTTTTTCTTTTCAGTATGCAGTTAACCTCTGTTTCTTTGCTGCTCACTTGCTGGCAAGCTCCCCTCTCTGACCTCTCAAGTGCACAGCACTGTATTGTTGATGAACTGTTTCTGTTTAAGGGTCCTTCTAAAGAGTATAGTGCCACCCTTCCAGGTGTTCCCTATGGAAAAACCATCACAAGGTATGAATATGTTTGAAATGTGCCGAGTAATAGGGGGCCGAGTCTCTTTGAAAGAGCTGCAGATAAGTCAGCCAGTAGCTGGCAATTTGGACAATTTAAAACAGGCATTGTGACATGAGTATGGATCTCTTCATTTGGGTTTTTATTATAAATAATTGTTTTCTACAGTAAACAAATGAGCTTGATGATTTTTACATGAGTACACATACATTAAGGACACTCCCAATTCTTTCCTTTGACTTTCACTACTCTCACCCACTTTCTTTTTTCCTGTATACTTGCTGTAGGTGTTCTGTAGGTAGTCTATTGCAGTCCAGTATTTTTTTACCAAAAAGTAAGGGAAAAAACATAGTTGCAATAGTTGCATGGGTTTCCTCCAGGGTCAGGTTTCCCTCCAGTCCAAAAACATACTGTTAATTGGCTTATGGGAAAATTATCCCTATGGGTATATGTATGTTTATGTCTGTCGGTGCCCTGCAATGGACTGGCATCCCTAGGATGTACTGTACCTTACCTTGTACTGATTGCTTGCTAGGATAGGCTCGAGCTCTTCCATGACCCTGAATTGGATAAAGCAATAGATATTTGGCTAATTGATCATAATTATTGGTTAAAGCAGAAAATGGATGGATGGATGGATTTTGTTTTGTTGTATTAACAGAATATTGTTCACTGTAACTTTTGTGCTGCTTTTTTCAATTAGATCTGTGCTCTGAAACTGGCCGAGTGTGAAATCACAACTGTGCATCTGCTTTTATAATGCATTCACTTGAATTGAAGCTTGATTTGAAGAGTGTGTGTGTACAAAAAAAGTGCAGGGGATTGTGTTTCGCCCTACACAAATTCAGAAATATGTTTTTGTGTTGAAGTACATTAAGGCTAACATACCAGTATAACTGTGCATTGTACAATTCACAGCATCATTGACTTGTGTTTTTTGTTAAGATACTTCTTTGAACTCATAGTTTCATGTTACAGTATATAGTTGTTTTTTGCTTCCTGCATGTAACACTGCATTCTGTTTACATGAAAATTCACTTGTCAGGTGTTTGTAAAATCTGTAAAATGATGTCTTTTTGGATTCTTTTACAGCTTCTACTGTGTTTGGTAACCCTCCTGTATTGATATCAACTATGAATTTTTTTGTTGTTACTAACTACACTAGTTCTATATTATTGATGTACATTAGGAAGAGCAGTAAGTCTAATACTGGAGATATGACTGTACATCAAACTGAACCTTTCATCTGTCCTCTGTTGTCTAAATGTTATCCAGCTCTCAATCCAAAAACACACATTACCTCGAATGCTACCTGCAGTTTAAGAAATAATATTTTTGTGAAATTGTATTAAAATCTAATAATAAAAATATATCATAATATACAATATGCATTCATCTGCATCTATTACTGCTGCTTCTTGTTCAAAGAACTCAAACAAACACATGAAGTAAAACCTAAAACTCTTCCCTAGATCCTATTGTGATTCAGATTAGTTCTAATTATTGTCTCCATAACCTTCTATTTAATACAATTAAGACTTATTTGCCTATAATTACTTGGTTCAGTATTATCACCCTTTTTGTGGGTGGGTGTTACATTAGTAATTTCCTAGTAAATGGAAGGGAGATTTGCTAATGGTCTATGAATAACATCCCTTCTTTATTTTAGTACAATTGGCAGATTACTGTATCAATAAACCATGGAAATTTGTCTACCTTACTGTAAGTGCTTCTACTGGTTGTAACACTTGTGTCTCTTCAATGATAATCCTACAGTATGTACAGTAATACAGAAATTACTTTCTTCATACTGTGTTGTTTTCTCCTTTTTGTGCAGAATGGATGTACTATATTAATTTGTGCTTCACTGCTACTTTACTGCTTTGTACCCTGGTCTTTAACTGGTCTTTCACTGCCTTGAGCCCTCAGCTTCACCGGTCCTTCAATGATTCTTGTGCCCTGGTCCTTCACTGGTTCTTAACTGGTTCTTCACTGGTCCCTTAACTGGTGCTACACTGGTCCTTCACTGACTTGTGCCCTGGTGATTTTTCTGCACTCAGTAGCAAATGTTATTGCCCCTTGTAGCATTGCTAGTCCATAATTCCAGCAGTCCCTGTGAAAATCAGTGCTTACTTGTCTGTTCGAACATACTGTACTTGTTATAGTCTGACACAGACTCACAACTGACTGAAGTGCAGGAGATGGCAAGAATGTGACTATAAGCATTTTGTTTTGTTTTTGCTTCCACAGAATTGTTAAAAACAGCTTATTTGGAACGGTGAAGATGACACAGAGAAGTCAAGAAGAGAACCACCATCTGTGCAAAACCAACAACAAGAGCTGCTCTTTAGTTCAACTCTGAAACCCAATGACCATGCTGTGCAATTTACAAGTTTAAGTTGATGATGAATGTTTGTATTTTCTGCTCACTTAACTCTGTGTCATTTGGTACTACCACTTTTGGAAAATAAAAAAATAATGGAGTCTGCATTTGTTATGAGTATAGTACAGTATGAATGACCAGGAGGTAACTGAAATTTTGATCTTGCAAACTGTATTTTGCTGTATTTTCCCAATTCAAGGATGGTGAAGTCATCAGTCTCTTTGTTTCAAAGAATGAATGCACTAGAGTAAATATAAGTAGGAGGGATTTCATTTTAAAGCCCCAGAGATCCAACTTAAACAACTAATAAGAAATCTGCAAAAAACAAGCATCTCAGTCTGAATCCAGTGCTGCAATCAGTAGTGTAAAAAAAATCCCAGGTACAGTATTTAACAGAAGTTAAATAAATACAGCCTTATAGTATAATTGTGTGGTAAATGCACACCAAAAGTTCAAAAGCATTTAATCTATAAGTATAGTATTATGTTACTTTTTCAGCTTGTTTATATTTCTGTATTTAAAAACATGTACTACTCAGAATAATTTGCCTTCTAAATTGCATATTAAAGTCCATATATATACTGTCGTTTACACCTGCTTCCTAAAGTGTTTCTTTTGAAATGTTTTATACTGTGTAGACTTTTTTTTGCAAAATTGCTCATTTCAATATGGTGTTTTGGCTGTCATCACATTCAACATCAGAATTTTTTATTTGTATCAGATTATTTGTTTTTCTAATTAATATTGACATTGCAAATGTAATTTTCATGCTTTAGCTTAAGTTAACGGTTGATGCACAAGGTGTTCATTCTTATGTAAGAAAGCTTTACTTCAATGTACAGTATGACTCATAAATCATAAAGCTTGCAAGAAGTTTTTTAGAAAACATTAAGCAAATGATGAAATGATTTCACTGCTTAAATGTGCGATAAAGCTTTGATTCTAGGGTTTTCATTCTATCATTTTTTAAAATAGTTTCGGTACCTCACTGCGTTCAATGCTTAACAATATCTTCGATATTGTTCAACACATTGAAAATACCATTCACGAAAATAAATTAATCTTGCTCTTGTTCACTGTGTATGCCTACCCACACTAACTTATCTAATTATATACTACAAATATAAGTGTCTAGGGGTGAAGGCTACCCAGTATGTTCTTCTTTTACTAGACAATATGGATGTGCTGAATATGTTTTCTACCTTTTATTATTATAAATGTAATTTTTATCCCATGGGTTAAATACGATTTGCTTAAGTACATACTGTGTTCAATACCATGCAAGGCAAGCTTTTGAATAACAAAATACAAAAAAAGAAACAAAATTACTCAAATACTGCACAACATGCACTACATGGATGTACTGTAAGTATTGTAAAACATGTCTTATCTCATTATTTGAGAATTGGCTTTTTTACAGGTTACTGTAGCATATTTACAATTCATATTCTGTATGTCAACAATTTTCTGTTGTTGTGGGATTTATTATGTTCTCAGTGAGCTCATCCTAACATGCAAACAAATTCTATTTGGTGTTGAACAATCCTATTCAGTATCTTGAAATATAATGATATACTATACCTGTAATAGCAGGTTGATGTTTTTGCATAAAGGCACTGGAATTCCTTAATGTGGACATAAGATAGCCCCTCACTCTTGCATATTATTTGTAGGCAAGCTAAAAGACAACAAAAATGGGTTTGTTCTAGCATTGCTTATGTTGTTTACTTTTGTGCATTATGCAAAAGACAAACAGTACTGTATGATCATTGATGCTGCCTACATAGAATAGATTGATCTATTTTTCACCATGGAATAAGCATGTCTTTCTTCCAAATGATTTTTGTTTATTTTCTTTAATCAGCAAATTGCCTTAGGGAGCTGAAGAGTTTAATATATTTAATTTAGATAGTTATCCATCTGCTATCGTGTGCTCAGAATTCCATCATGTTGCTAGGCTACAAAAACACTATGCTCATGCTTAATAAGAATTAAATGACTAGGTCTGTAAAACTCACAGCTTACTCCTCCAATCAGGACTATTTGTTTTAAAGAGCAAAACACCCCTCTATGCTGAACATTAAAGGCTGGATTTGATATGTAATATAATTTTTACATGTATAAATTTAAAGTCGCAAGTGAGTTTGTCATATAGAAACTACTGGTGATATCAGTGCAAGCTTCCCCAGATATTATAGTTAATGTAGAGTAGCTGATACTGTTATCCATGGTAACTTAAATAATCAAATCAATTTTTAATATGAAGTATCATGAATCCACAGGTAACTATAATTAAATTACAAAGTGGAATAAGCAGATTGATGCAATGAAGATAGAGATACATCTAAACATTGATTGAAATAAGAAATATAGTACACTGCATTGTACAGAATGACAAACAGTCACTGAAAGGAAAGGGAATATTGAAAAAAATAAAAAATATAGGCATAGAATTCACAGTAAAAACATGAAACTATAGAAAAATGCTTCTTTAGTGCTGTAGGTGCTAAGTGCTGCAGTGCTGATAAATTGTAGGCTTCAGGGTAGTAGGAATGAAGATGGACCCTGAAAAGATGAGTTTTCAGAAGGTGCTGATAGGTCATCAAAGATGGTGCAGCGTTTGTGTCCACAGGAGTCTGTTGTCTCCATGGGAGTGTTAGGTAGACGTGATAGGGCATTAGATGCAGGCAAGACAAGGGATAATAGGTAATGCTAGACATCTGGCAATGGATGAATGGAGAGAAGAAAAAATTGAACTTTAACAAGAAATTTCACTGGTACTATTCATGTGTTTATGAATAGAAGTTTATTGCTTCTTTGGGTTTCCGTTTTTTAATAAGGACAAAAGCAAACTGGTTGTTGTCTGTGAGGCATACTGGGTCTTATCTGGCTTGGGTATCTCTACAACACACCCAGGAAAATGTGGTTGCACTCCACTGTACCTTGATCTAATCTAAAGTACAGTTTGGTTAAGAGTGTGTTTTATGGAGTGAGATATTACTTGAATGTACTTGCTGTAAATATATGAATTGGTTCTCAAATGTAGTTTCAGCACCTCAGTCTTGCACAGGCAACCAGACTGACTAAATGAAGGGGTTTGAGAAGGGGGCTGTGTCGGCTTCAAAGGATACTTATTACTGTCGTAAATGATTTGAGGAGGTGGAGTACCAACACTTTATTCTAAATAATGAACAAATGTATTATTCTATCATAAAGTTTTAGTGCTTAACTTTTGATCCATCAAAACAAATCTATGTCATGCATGTTAGAGTTTGTACACATCTAATGATGCATTATGTGAATTATGTGAACATATTGCTTGCTGTTTACATGATTGTGTTATTTTTTATGTTTATATGTTTAGTCTGTGATTCAAAATACTTCAAATAATGTTTGGTGATATATTTGGTAGATTGAAAACCAAGCATGTCACAGGGATAAGTTCATATAATTGTGTCTTTAGTGTGATTTAAGTTAAATTTACAATGTATTTGACACCTTTTAAGATGTTCTTGTAGCATTTTACAGTATCTCTTTAGAACGGAAATAAATCCCTTGTTTCTCAACAATAAATGTTGAATGTTGACATTCGACAAATGAGATGGGTTGTAATAGACGTGAAAATCTAAATAAGTAATATGCATCTGGTGTTCAATTACTCACTCACAAAAGAGGTAATTTTCATAAAAACAGAAGCAATGTTAACAAAAAGTTCATTCATCAAAAATGGAATATTTTATTTAAATTCAATATCGCAAAATACCTGTACTGTACAGTATATACAGTAGCTGTGTTATAGCATTGTTATTTTATATAAATCAAATATAAGTAAATACAAACACCAACAAGACATAACTCACATATTTGGTAACCTGAAAAAAACAGTATTACGAAACACCATGTCACAATTATTTTGCTTACTTGCATTTTAACTTGCATTCTCACATGTTTAAACTGTACCCATTGTACAGTATGGCTGGTGTACTGCTGCATGAATTTTATGCCAAATTGTAAAAATAAAAAGTCAAAACAATTTAATTACATTTTATTTAACAAACATACTAAGATACTAAAGTATCTTATAGTAATTAAAGACTATTTATTTTAAAATATAATCATTATGACCTTTAAGCCCAAGCAGTAAATGTTTTAAAAGTTTCAAAGATTACAGCTGTGCCTTAGTGAATATTAAGCCTTACCTTTTATTGGTGCTTTAAAGAAAGACAAAACCAAGCCAACAACAAGAAGTCAAGAAAACAGTAGCAAACTTATTTTTTTTTCATACAATATTCTGCTAAGAGGGGGGAAAATAACATCAACAATATTGTTGATATATATTAAACATATTTGAATATGTGAAAAAGGTGTATGTGTTAAAATTAAGATATACCAATTGCAAAAAACTTAATCAAATCTGAGATATGATGCCATATTAATAGTATCATATTAGAAATTTAAGTGATAATTTTCCCTATGAGAAAATCCTGTTCAAAAATGGAATGAAAGAAAGCAAATTAGTAAATAGCTCACCAGTAAATGGATCACAAAAGTAATAAGATTAAGGTTAAAAAAATCGACTTGTGGAGTCATCTCATTTAGTTTTATCGATTCAGCCACACAATTTCTAACTCAATCATCCAATTCAGGGTCATGAGGGAGTCAAAGCCTATCCCAGTAAGCAACAGGCTCAAGGCGGGGTGCACCCTGGATAGGTTACCAGTCCATCACAGGACAAACACAGACACAGAAGACACACACACTCACACCAGGGCCAATTTTCCCAGAAGCCAATAACCAGTATGTCTTTGGACTGTGAGAGGAAACCAGAGCATTCAGAGGGGACCCATGTGAACATGAGTAGAACATACAATCTCCCAGGTCTGGAATTGAACCCTAGGCCCTGGTGCTGCATGCCAGCAATGCTAACCGCTGCAACCCTCATTTAGTTCATAAATCACAAAAAATATAATAATCTTTCACATGTTCACTATCAAGCTTTTGTGTGCAGAAAGAAATAAAGCTACCAGGGAAAGATCCTTGCAAATGATTCACAGTCTCTTCCTTAGAGGTCGAGGCCTGTGCTCAGAGGTAATTCTTCTCTGCCTTTTTATTTGAAGGCAAAGTAAGCACTGAGTCTTTCATCCGGAAGTGCATTCCCACAAACTACAATTAGTACTCACGACTTGTCCATGGGGAAAGCATTGGCATAACAACCTCTACTTCCAATACAATGGTATTTTTGATAAATCGTGAATTTAAGAGTTCATATTCCAGGGCTGTTTCTTTGTCCATTAGCCTGGTTATACAGTACGATATGCAAGCCAACAACTTTGCATTCATATTGAATACAATTCATGAAACTGCAATGTGTGTGTTTTGCGGTTTTTCTTCTGATGCAATTTAAAAAATGTGTTTTTGTCCATAATTATATTATTTCTTTGTGAACTTAAGCCAGCATTGTGTACATTAGTACATATGTGTATATACTGTACCGTATGCTAGTACTTTAATTCACTGTATGCTAGTACTTTGATAAGAGAAGTTCTTTTCAAACTTGTAACCTCTCCCAGGAAATCCCTGCAATGTTTACAATGTTTTTAGGATCCTTCATTTTGTCTTTCTGGCAGATTGAATGCTGTATATTGCAAATGCAAATCTGGTGTATGACAACCTTTACAGGCTCTGTAGATGAGGAAAGGAAAAGCATGCAACTGAATTATGAAAACATTTCTATTTTGACATACAGTATCTAGTGTCAGATATGCTTACAAGAGAACTCATTAATAGAGGTGCTTACCTCAAAGACGATCTATAAAAACAGATATATTTATGATTAAAGTTCATCATCAGTGATAGGTTTAGTGAAATTGGGGAAACCTTTACCATTGGGCTGCAGGAGTACTGCTGATGCCTATCCTACCCCAGCCCCTTCGTGCTTAACCCCGTCTTCCCTCTGGCTTCCTATCTGGCACAGGATTATATAAACAATAGTATCTTTTGACCACTACTTGGCTTTTTCTAGATATAGTAATACAGTATCTAATAGTATCTTGGAATTTACTGCTGTTCTAGGAAAAATCCATACGTCCATTTTCTAACCGTTTGTTCAATACAGGGTCACAGCAAAGCCAGGGCCTAACCTGGCGAGCAGTGGGCACAAGGCAGGGTACACCCTGGATGGGATGCCAGTGCATTGCAGGGCACACGCAGACAAGCTCAGACACACACACTCACACCAGGGCCAATTATCCCACAAGCCAGTTACTGCTTAAACCAGTATGTCTTTGGACTGTGGAAGGGAACCAGAGCACCCAGAAGAAAACCACATGAACACCTGGGGAAAATACAAACTCCACACTGGCCGCGTCCCAGGAATTGAGCACAGGACCTCAGCTCTGCAAAGCAGCGTTAAACACTGTACCACCATGCTAGGATTAATTACAGCAATGTGATGTGAAAGAATTGCCTGCAGGCTTATTCAAAGGAAATTGCACTGTAGTAATATTATACTGTATAATTGATCTATTTTCTTCACTAACAAATATAGTTTATTTTTATCTGGTATGTTTTGTTATTTTTCAGAACAAAGTAAAGACATACATTGTAAAAGAAAAACACGATTTAGGTGTCTTTTTATCAAGTCTTATCACCATCTACACAGTGTTGAAAATTCTGTCATGAGAGGGGACAGCAGTAAAAAGAAATAGAACATGTGATAAGATTTATAGTAATTTGTAAAAGTCAGATAAAGAGCTTTCAATATAGTCAGAGTAATATATGTTTAAACACATCTTCTGTACTAACTCAATTGTTAGCAGCATTGAAGTTGTAATGAAATTGTACACTGAACTCCTGAATTTGAATCTTGCTAGCTCCTGCTTTTCTAATTAAAAAAGTTAATTACTATTAATAATAGATAGTGCAAATATATACAGTATATATAATATACTGTATGTGTTATCAGAGTAATGTCTTAAACAAAGTAAGCATTGAACACCTTGTTTTTTTGATGTGTCATCTCATCTAATAATATCCAAACACTATAAACTATAATGTATAACAAAAAATACTATATAGTGAGTTATATAACACTATTAATAAAATCATATATTCTGCATGCATTCTTATTTTACAGCTCAGTATTTTAAGATATAAAAAACTAAGCAGGTTCTGATCGGTTCCAGAACAGAAGACCTCACGAATGTGGAGTTGTTAAAAATGGACGCCAGATAACAAGAAATAGCTAGGGTAGACGTTGTTCACAAGCAACCATGCAGGATTATAAAAGCAAACCAAGTTTACGCCACTCATTTTTTGCTGCTTTTTTAGTGTCTTTGCATTTAATGGCAGCAGACTTTTTGTAATTTGGCTGTTTTATTTTCTGCATCAACAGTGTCTTTATGGCAGATGTACAGTAGCAACAGGTTCGTTTTGAGCCAGAATATTGCCTCTGGGTTCCCTGTCAAGATCAAGAGGATAGAGTCTTAGTCTTATCCAGAACTTTTTCTAACAGACAAGCTAGAAGAATCACAGAATCTGTCATGCCTGATCATCAGGACCACACTGAGATGTCTAACTGAAGTTCCTTCATCTTGTACATATTGCCAATGGACTACAGGTCCTGGACTTGTTCTTGCAACCAAGTACTGTATTTGTTTGTTCTGTTGTTTACAGACATTTGGCTCACTAAGATTTATTTTTTAACACAACCTTATTGTTTTAAAGCTTGATGGAGATCTCAGCAGACACATCATAAAATTTACAATGAAAAACAGAAATTCCTAGCATATTGTGGTCAACATTATGTTACAATCCTTCAACCTTTCTTTTCTATATACACACAGAATTTGTACTGTACATACTTTCCCTACTGATTTTTTAAGATGGCAGCTTCTCTGCATTTGCTATTCTAAGGGGATTCCTAATTAGTTTCCCTTTCTAACAATGTTAATCACAGCAACCTGTTAAAATGTGCTTGTTGGCAAAAAGTACTGTCCTTATTTTTCGGGTTCTTACACATCGATTCACCGTCATTGGGCAAGGGAAGTGTCCCCTCAATAGAACCTGATAGCTCATTTTTGTAAAGTTAAAAAATATTTTTTCATGGTACAGTATACACTGTGCACATACTACATTAAATTGACATGTTTGGTTAATTTAATGTTATAAACATATATATATAGAGAGAGAGATTTTTGTACTTAAAACTGTAAACTTTTAAGCACACAAAAAAGGATGTCAATTACCAATCAGAGTTATCTAAAGAAAAAAATGATAGCCTTGTTTGTCAGGTGTATTGTATTTAAATTTCAATAACAGGCACAGAAAACAACATGCAGAGCATAAATCAGGGTTGCTAGGGAACGTCATTCTGTAAGTTAGAAGTCTTCAACAGGTTCCTGACAATTTTTTTACATTATCATTGGCAAGTTAAAATAACTGTATAATCTTTTGCTACGCCACCTGAAGGGAGCTTGAGGACCACAGTTTGAGTCCTTTCAAACTAGAATAAAGCTCTTCAATGTTGAGTTCTGATATAGTATTAGAAAAATAGACATGGACACATGATCGTACACTCCATATTTCTCCCTTTTCATGCTTTATTCAGAATAGTGTTACTGTCAGCAGTTACCTACTGTAAATGTATTGTACCTACAGTATATACTGTATATTTATTCATCTTCAGAGAAAGAGGAAAAACTGATAATATTAATTAAAAAAACACATTATAAACCAAAATCATCTGTTTCATTTATTTTGTTTTTGGTTTGATAGGTTTAATGTGCTCTATGCAGCAAGAAAGTTCCCAGTACATTCAGTACAAGGACACTGAATCCCACTGGACACACTTAATTGAGTCATGTTTCTCCCCATCTGTGCTGACATTGTATGTCATAGTTTATTGTGAAATAGTCAGTGTTTCAAGAAAAAAAGAAGAACACAGAAAAGACAACAGCACAATGTTTACAAATCATTCGGTTTAAAAATTGTTTTCCCTTACAGAACAAAATTCATAAGCGTTTTTCCAAATAGAAACATAATTCTGCCTTTTTTCACACTGGCAATCCTAACCTTGTATAGGTCAGCTTTTTTTTCCCCACACAAGTAGTGCAATACTAAGATATAGGTGACAAAAGGACAGACATGGATCAATGCACATAAATACAGGAGCCAGTGGCCCTTGTAATGGGGTTCAGGATTATATAGTGTTTAACATCATGCCATGGTGGAATTACTTTGTAAATAGGATTTGTTTTTCATGCATTAGAGTACTTTGGGAGATAGAAGTCAACAAATGGGATCTTAAGCTTTCATTTTGAACAGTCCCCTGCTGAGAAATTTGAGCATATTTTAGAGAAATGGACACACACGGGTACAAAAGTTAATTTACATTGAGCTAGTGCTTTAGAAGATTGGCTGAGGAATTTGCTATCAATTGCTAGTTAAGGAACATAGTTTCCTGTGGATAAGGATTGGCTGGTGCTGGGTCGGTCGGGCTGGGGTGTGAAGCAGGGCTGGGCGCAAGTCTCGGTTGGACAAGGCACCACGTGCCGCGGACCCTCTCGCACGCACCAGTCAGATAGAGGGCTGCGGATCTGCAGTCAGGCCAACGGGTCTTTTAAGAAATGATCAATTCTTGATCATGTCAAATAAGTAGGAAAAGTATATTTAGTGAAGTGTTTAGCAGTGATCCTGTGGCTCTGCCCTCAATACTATGTGATTGATATATTTATGTCATGTGTGGGTATTCGTCTCAGGTATTAATTACAGGCAATGTCAACAGAACAGAGTTCCACACTCCAGAGTGCTTCAGAGTTCCATACCGCCTAAACATAAGCAGCTCTTGCATAGTAGATTATATCATAGCACAAAGGTAACAGCGAAACCGCACTACAGCATAACTGTTTCGCTTTTTCATTTAGAGAAAAATGTTGTATATTTTCAAATTTCAATGGATTTCTATTCCTTTGACCTTTTCTCAGTTTTGTCTTTCCTAACTTGTAAGGTCAATATCTCCACCTTGTGGTCATTGTTAGTAATGTCTTATTTTGAGGGAAAATTTTTATTTCAGTTCTCTATTTGGTGATTTTATTTTTATTGGTTTGAATTGTGCATTCAGCAGTGCTAGATTTTTTTTTAAATTGAAGGCCACTACTATACATAATGTGAGTTAATTTAAAAAATAAAATGAAAGGAATGCATTTTTATGAGGAAATTTCTCTTACATACTGTAAATGTTTTCTTTGAAAATTAAAACTGATACTTCCATATTGGGGGGCATTACACAAGTCCTATTACATGGTAGTCTTTGCTTTCTTTCTCACAATATTATCTATCACTTCGTGCTGGAAAGTAAGAGTATTAAGATTGTGTGTGTATTAAGTGTTATTTAGTATTAAGTGTGTTTACCAATGTAATTTAAACCTTGATAATAAAAAAAACTCTAAAAATGGTATCCCTTTTAGGATTATCTCACATTAGCTGCTGAAAACATTAGAAAGCAATGTTCTATAATAAGTTGTTTAATATCCCTGCTCATAGTAGTGCTTTTATTCCAGAACACATTATGAAATCCTGATGAAAAAACAATATAACAAGGACTAGGATTAAATCATTTCAGCCTACTGAAATTCTGTGATGTAATATTCAATTTTTGGAAAATATATTTTCGAGTACACTTACACGTGTATTACTTAAGTTAAATGTCATATTAGAAACATAACTTTTACTTCTTGTTTTACAGGAAGAGTGAAGCTGATCACAGCGATGTGGGGATGTAAAATTCGATTTATTAACAGTACAGGTGGTTGTTTTAGTTTAGTTATATACAGTATCACAGTTATGATCCTGTACATTATGTCCCAAACTGCCAGATGAATCCTTCAAAACAACAGAACATTTATGTGATATGTATATATTTCAATCCCTGGTATAGCTTTCTTGTTTTATTTTTATAATCATATGCATATAAAGCTAACTGTTTCAAAATTATGTATGAAACACTGTTTAGAGTTTGTTTCAACCTAAAGCCAATATACAGAAACCAAATGAAGTGTGCTTCAGAGATGCATTAGGTAAACAGTGATTTGTCCTGAGATCATTGCTATACAAATATAAAGCAATTCCAAAATACGAATGATACTGGGATCAAACTCAGAGTGTATTAGTCATCATTGTAATTCTTTCACATCTCACACACCATGCAGGTGCATCATTCTTATAGCACAGAGATCACTTTTATCATTTTCATTTTTTGTTTGAAACCAGGGACTTCCAAAACATTCGCATCGACAAAGAGCTCAACTTTCATTACTATTTGATGAATGACAAAAGGTAAACATGATTTTTTCTTTTTTCTTCTCCTTTGCAATTGCACTATTCCCTTAGAAACTTGTTCTTGTTTAAAACACCATATTGCCTACCCATCTGTCATGGTCTCAAGTAATAAAGCAATGGTTAACAGATGAAACAGACACTACCCTCTGGTTTAAAACACTGGTTTATCAAAACACATATCTGTTACTAAGTAACCAAGAAGTGGGCACTTTGAAATGCATCTGGTGAAATCAAAATGACTATTTAAGCTTTTGAGCTGAAGACAAACTTCCAAACCTTCAAGCTTTGGAAGTCAGATTCCATAAACCAATTGCAATTCCATTTAACTGTGGCATGACCCTACTTTTGAAACATTACATGAGCTGTGGTAATAGATAGGTGGAAATCTATACGTCAGTTCCATCTACAGTATGTGGTTTAAACAGCAAGTCAATGAAAAAGTTTCCAAAATTGGTCTACATACATTATACATTATGCTGCTTTAAATCTTGAGAACTAAAGATGACCCTCAATTTTAAGTGTGCAGTACTGTTACGTCCCAGTGTGTGGTCTATGTGTGTTTTTGTTGTTATGTTCCACACTTCTGACTTTGATTGTTCTCCCTCCCCCATTGGCCCATCATCACACACATCTCGACCAATCACAACTCATCTTATTCAGTATAAAACATGGAGGCTTTCAGAAGGAAGAGGCCTTTTGTTTGACTTCGGTGCGTGCGTGCGTGCGTGCGTGCGTGCGTGCGTGCGTGCGTGCGTGCGTGCGTGCGTGCGTGCGTGCGTGCGTGCGTGCGTGTTCTCGTATAGCTTCGGCTTTGTTGTTTTGTTGGTTTCTGTTCATCTCCTTGTACTTTCGTTTGTGTTATCTTTATTTTGCCATTACCTTGCCCAAACTAGTTATTGTATCAACCTCTGTGTTCTTTTGTACCCTGTTACTTGTCTACTCTCGTTTGTATTCGTAGTTCACTTGTGTATTTGTGTGAACGTTTATGTATAGAGTTAGTTCAGGTTGTTGGGTACATTTTGCACACACGTAGTTGATTCTTGTATTAGTCACACTAGTTTAGTACGGGTGAGTGCCGTTTGTCTTGTATGGCTTTGGGTAGTTAGTGAAGGTTAGCTAGGGTGTTGAAGACGCCTAAGACCGTGTGTTTCGGGTTTTCTTTTGTTGTCAGATTAACCATCAGATTCACCAGAACCCACCTGCTTCCAAAAATTATCCTAAATGTTACACCCCTTTACCCCTAGACACTTGGGGTTGTAACAACTACCTTTCCACTTTTTCATTTTAGAGCTCTGATTCTCTGTGAATTCTAACAAATACTTCTCCTTTATTGCACATTCCACATTCACATCCATTTCTACTTCCTCAAAAAAAGATATTTGCATTCTGTGTTTCCAAATTACTAGTATTATTAATGTTTGGATACCTTACTTTTTATTCATTAACTTTAAAATGGGTATAATTCAACTGTATGTCAACAAAATGAAACATCAGTTAATGGGGGTTAAAACTTTTGCAAGGCACTGTATATTGATGTATCACTCATGACAGTTGTTAATGATTAGTGTTAATGCATGTACAAATAATATAATAGCATAATGTATAAAAGTACAAATAGATTAATCTGTGGCTTGTCTATAATGTGCATATTATAAGTACTGTAGGTTTGTAGTGTTTTGGAAATCACAAGTTTGTGTGACACAAACCTAAAAAGTAGTAATACAAACTTTAATTACCTCTAATTGGTTCAATATATAATTGGATGAGTAATAAGAAATACAAGTACAAATACATTTACTTTCCAATACAAATTATATTAATTTATGTCAGCTACCAGCTTTATAGTATAATTGTTACTGTACAGATTTATAGAAGACAATTCTTGCAGAGAGATTATGTTAATCACTTTTAGCCCTGTATGTTGATGTAAACAGTAAAAAAGACTATCAACTTATAGATTTTGTGCCCCTTGATTCTTCTGCAGGTTAAATAAAAGATCTGTCTATGTTATTGATTTGGGTGATTCTAGTACATCAGCATTCACTGAGCAAAAGGTAGTTGTCTGTATAGAAATTGAAGATCTTTCACATACAGTATACAGTATATTAAATTATTCATTTAAATTCAAAGGGTTTAAATGACCTGTTTGTCATTTGAAACATCAGTTTGATTACAAATAAACATATGTTTTTTAAAGAAATATATTTTTTTAATAAATGTTTTTTTTTATTATTTTTTAATAAACATGTTTTTAAAAGTATTTTAAAGCAGTATTTTCTGTAGTTACAAGCCACTTCACAAACACAAAAAAGTGTCATCTCCTATTTTTAGCCTAATTGAATAAACCATTCTTAGTAATGTGTTCTCTGTCATACAGAGATTTAAAAGTTTAATACACATACTGTATACATACAGTAAAGGAACAAGTAATAGGTTTATTCCATGCTGAAAAGAGAAGAGAGAAAACACAGTGTTTCGGCTGTGAAGCCTTCTTCAGGTTTCTCACACCTGAAGAAGGCTTCACATCCGAAATGTTGTGTTTTCTCTCTTCTCTTTTCAGCATGGAATAAACCTATTACTTGTTCCTTTGCAGACTACGCATGCTGACGCAGCCTCCCACCTGAACTACTATACATACAGTATACGTCTTATCACAAATTTAAAGAATGATATTACTAATGGGATGATCAACCTTCAGTAGTAAGTAAAGTGGTGTCACATCAGGCATGTTTACACACATCCATTAAAACAATTAATGAACTGAATTAGTTCCTGTAATTACAAGCAGATTGTATATAGTAGCATACATTTCGAGATGACACAACATTGACACTCTGTCTGTGGAACAAAGAGCAATCCATCCCCTTTGTATTGATGCACTGTTTTATCCTGCCTGCCAAAGCAAAGGGAATAATTCCAGATATAATCAAGTCTCAGTTCAAAACCTAAAATTAAAAAACCTCATTAAAATTATATATACTCCACTTGCATACGGGCAGTTCCAGTAGAAGGTGCCCACAGCCTCCCCATATGGGAACTGAATAAAAAACTAATTTTATTATGCTGTTTTTATTTATTTATATTATATTTCTGCAAAAAAAATATATTTTAACAATAAACAGCATAAATAGAAATAGATATACAAAAACACTTTTCATGCTCAAGGATTATAAGATGTGATGACAAATTCATACACAAACACATACACAATTATGCTCATACAGTACCTATAAGTAACAGAGATAGATAGATAGATAGATAGATAGATAGATAGATAGATAGATAGATACTTTATTGATCCTGTGAGGGAAATTGCAGTGCAACAGCAGCTTAACACACACAACACAGCCACAGTGTAACGAATTATATAATAATAGTACAATACATACAATACAATACAAGAGTTACTCACAGTCCGGACGCACAAGAACAAACTAGAACAGAACAGTACACAGAAAATCGTATCACACTCATATCACACATATGAATATAAATATAGATGTAACTATAGATATAAATATAAATGTATTGCACAGGTCCCTGGCATATATTGCACAAAAAGTGGTTGTAAACGGGAAAAAGAAAAAGAAAAAGAAAGAGAACAGATGTAGCAGTAGATGTGTAGATGCGTTTAGTCCAGAAACAGGTCACTGTCGATGTTGCCTCTGCCAAGACCCAAGGTGGATGCATTGTACAGTCTTATGGCAGACGGCAAGAATGACCTCCTGTAGCGCTCCCTGTCGCACCGTGGATGAATCAGTCTATTGCTGAACGTGCTCTTCATTCCTGCAAGCCTGTCATAGAGGGGATGGGAGAAGTTGTCCATGATGGCCTCTAGTTTGGACATCATTCTCCTCTCAGCCACTACCTCCAAGGAGTCCAGGTCAAACCCAATGACAGAGCTTGCTCTCCTGATGAGCTTGTTCAGCCTTTTGGAATCTACTGCTCTAATCCCAGAGCCCCAGCACACCACTGCGTAGAAAATGGCACTCGCTACCACCGACTGATAGAACATGTGTAGCATATTACTACACACATTGAAGGACCTGAGCCTCCTCAAGAAGTAGAGTCGGCTCTGTCCCTTCTTATAGATGGCCTCGATGTTCTTAGACCATTCCAGTCTATCGTCGATGTGCACTCCCAGGTACTTGTACGAGTCCACCATCTCCACGCCACTCCCATGGATGTAGACAGGAGTAGGTTTGACCTTTTTCCTCCTGAAATCTACCACCAGTTCCTTTGTCTTTGTAACATTCAGTTCCAAGTGGTTCACCCCACACCACTCCACAAAGCTGCTGACCAGTCCTCTGTACTCCTCCTCCTGTTCACCCTTGATACATCCCACAATTGCAGAGTCATCTGAGAACTTCTGCAGGTGGCATGACTTTGAGTTGTACTTAAAGTCCGAAGTATAGAGGGTGAAGAGGAATGGAGAAAGAACTGTCCCTTGAGGTGCCCCTGTGTTACTCACTACCTGTTCAGACACACAGTTCTGAAGTCTCACAGACTGTGGTCTGCCTGTCAGGTAGTCAGTGATCCACGAGGTCGTGGAGGCATCGACTTGCATCTCCTCCAGCTTCCTCCTTAGAAGTAAGGGCTGGATGGTATTGAAGGCACTGGAGAAGTCGAAAAACATGATCCTTACAGTGTTGCCAGCCCTGTCCAGGTGTGAGTAGGCCCTTTGCAGCATGTAGATGATCGCATCCTCCACACCAACACTGGGCTGGTAGGCAAACTGTAGGGTGTCCAGTGATGAGCTGACCAGGGGTCTCAGGTGGGATAAGACCAGCCTCTCCAGTGTCTTCATGATGTGAGAAGTCAGTGCAACTGGTCTGTAGTCGTTGAGGACAGAGGGGCGCCCTTTCTTTGGTACCGGGACCAGGCATGATGTCTTCCAGAGCACCGGGACTCTTTCCAAGCGCAGGCTCAGGTTGAACAGTCGCTGGAGCACTCCGCTCAGCTGATCAGCACAGGCCCTCAGAACTCTGGGGCAGATGTTATCTGGTCCTGTGGCCTTACCCTCGTGCAGCCTCTTCAGCTCCTTCTTCACCTGGTCAGCTGTGATGGTCAGCCTGGCCTGGGGGATGGTGCTCATAGTGCTTTCAGTGCTGCAGGTGTTAATGGCGGAGGTGTTGGAGAGTGGCAGCTGTGGGGGATGGGTGGGTGAGTAGCCGTCGGGGGTTGTGGCTGTAGGCGGCCATGTTTGTGGGGGGATGGAGGAGGTATTGGGCAGTCGCAGCTGTGAAGGGTTAGGGAGCGTGTGGCTGTGGGGGGATGGGTGTTGCGCCACAGAGGACCCAGAATCAAACCTGTTAAAGAACTGGTTCAACTCGTTGGCCATCTCCAGGTTCCCTTCTGTTGCACCCCCAGCCTGTTTGAAGCCAGTGATCTCTCTCATGCTGCTCCATACATCTCTCACCCTATTCCTTTGCAGCTTGTCCTCTATCTTCTTTCTGTATGCGTCCTTGCTCTCTCTTAACTTCTGCTTTAGCTCCCTCTGTACACGCTTGACCTCTTCCTTATCTCCCCTCCTAAAGGCTCTCTTCTTGTCATTCAGAAGAGCCTTCAGGTCGCTGGTGATCCAGGGTTTGTTATTGGAAAAGCAGTGTACGTCTTTGGTGGGGATGGTGTTATCTACGCAGAAGTTAATATAGTCAGTGACACAGTCCACCATGCTGTCTATGTCGTCCCCATGTGGTTCGCACAGCACATCCCAGTCGGTGGCCTCCAAAGCACCACGTAGATCCTCCGTAGCCTCCTGAGACCATCTCCTCACAGTCCTCATGGTCACAGGTTGGCGCTGGACAATAGGCGTGTACAGTGGTGTAAGCAAGACAAGGTTGTGATCTGATCTGCCAAGGGGGGGAAGGGCTGTGGAACTATATGCATCCTTAGCATTGGCATATAATAAGTCCAGTGTTTTGTTTTCTCTGGTCGGGCACTTAACAAACTGGTGGAAAGTAGGCAGAGTGGTGGAAATAGATACGTGGTTAAAGTCCCCTGAAATAGCTATAAAAGCGCTTGGGTGCTTTGTTTGTAGCCTGGCTGTGACTGTGTTTATGACGTCACACGCTACCGCTGCATTTGCCGTAGGTGGAATGTACACAACAACAAAGATGGCGCATGTAAACTCCCGCGGCAGATAGTACGGACGCAGTCCTACGGCTACCAGTTCGATGTCCGGGTTGCAGACGCGCTCCTTAACATGAGTATGTCCAGGATTACACCATCTGCTGTTTACAAGCACCGCGAGCCCCCCTCCTTTCCTCTTACCGCTCTCGGTGTTTCTGTCCGCCCGCACCGTCTGAAAGCCGCCGATGGTAACGTTCGAGTCCGGAATAAGTTCCTGCAGCCACGTCTCGGTGAAACACATGATACTGCATTCACGATACTCCCTCTGGCTTCTCACCAATGCTCCCAGTTCGTCCATCTTGTTCACTAAGGACCTCACATTTCCCATGATGATCGAAGGAAGGTAGGGTTTAAATCTCCTTCTCTTCGCCTTTCGCGTCGCACCAGCCCTACAGCCTCGGCTTCTCCTCCTCAGCTCCTCCGGCACCGATGGCTTCTCTCCAGTGAGTAGAGCCGGACGCGCTCTACTCACTGATCATACTAAGGAACTCGTACCATATAATCTATTGACTAATGCAATTGTTTATAACCAATTTCAAATCCAAATATAGCAGCTGTTTTTTTCTGGCTCTATTCAAATCTACTGAAATTGTGCATGTCCCTCATATTCAGAAGGATGAGGCTAACTCTCAGAACGTGAGCTAAATAAAAACTATTTGAAATGTTGAGACTAGATGCCTATGCAACAAGCAGCTGCTTTTTTAAATAAGGGAACTTGAAAGAGAGTTGAGGATGAGTGTAGAATAACTTTCCACAGTTACAAGGAAGACTGTAAAAGTTGCTGCTGCTGAGAATGATGATAACATATGTGTTTGGCCTTCACAAGGAAGGGAATTGTGTGCCAATGCTTGGCATAATGGTTATGTGACAATTAACCGACACAGAATATTTGGTAGGTATTTGCATAACAATGACAGGAACGGGAAAACAAAAAAGTACAGGGAAGTGGTCAAGAGAGCTAAAATGCTAAAAGGCCCTGGTCAAACTCTTATGCAGCCCTGGGCTTTGAAACACAAAAAAATACTATATACTGTAATCCTAAAGGTCATGGAAAGGCTGCTGTGTTTTTTGTCGACTATTAGATTTCTTTTACCCAAAGGTCTTGACCAGAATTATTTGAAAATAATTCCTAAATACCAGGGCTTTATCACGTGAAGAAATCTTATCCAAAGCCAATTGAAATGCAATTGCCAGATACTCATCTCTCCCTATCTAGCATCCAGCCAGGTCTCCTTTCTAAATCTCTTTAAACATACAGTAACTGTCTGCCTTAATGGTTTTGTCTTGCACGTTTTCACTTTAATTGTTCATTAGTGAAGTGCTTGAATGACCCTAAAAGCAGTGTCATGTTCTTTACTTTAATAGTCTATAGAAAGAACTGTTGATGCAAACCTACTGTATATTTGGAAGCAAGGAGTGCTGTGTATGGCTTCAAGGACACAATACAAATTTTCAAAAGTTGAGCAAATATGTTACTTTTTATGTAAGCAAGGACATAAATTAAGTAGTATCTAAAATTAATCAAAAACACAAATACACAAATAAATATACAAAAGTATATTTTCAGCCATAAATGAACAGAGAAACAATGCTCTATGACAAGAGCATTATTTATTCAGTGAAAGGTACTGTATGATGCTTTCTAGTTTATGTTATTTAATGTGCAATATACCCGTTTTACAATAAAATGCAATTAACACCTGTAGACCTGTGGGGATGTGCAAACAAAATCAATAGAAATGTTTCCAAGGGACTATTTTATTTGCAGATAAACCAAGGCTAAATTATTTGAAGAACTCCTGTCTTTCTAAAGCTACATTTTAGAACTACCGGACATCAGCTATGTTTTTTCCAGTGCTTTTGTGGCACTGTTGATCAAATTCCCTTTTGCTCTAAGTAAACCAAACTAAACATCAATGTACTATAAAAAGAAGGTATTGAATTTAATCCTATAATAGAATGCTAGACCTGCTCTTCTGGTGTAAATGTAGCACCATGATACTGTGATTTCTGCAGTGAAACAATTGCTTATACTCCAGACCTATCTTTGAAATTCACTCCTGCAAATAAAGCATTTTTATCTTTAAATGTTTTAATTGCCTTTATGATCTTGGTAAAAGGAAATACTTTTTATTGCCTCAGATAATCACTTCATATGTTTTTCTGCTGGAGATTTTTAGATCTCTTTTGTTGTTAATTTTCTTCAGTCCAAACAATATTCCAGTTAATATTGCTTTCATATACAGTATGATCCAGTCTGATGATCCAAGGAAACCAGCCAATTAACCATGAAATACATAATTCTGTTCTGTTATCATGAAGACACCATGTTCTGCAAGTGTGAGTATATGTGAATCCAGTATGGCAGCAGTTCATGAAATCTAGAATTAGGAGCCCTCTGCTGGACTGCTGTACATGCTCTAACACAGTACTGTACTGTATATGCACAGAGGTTATCAGTTATTGTAAATAGTGTAAATACACAGCTATGGCAATTTTAGGAAGAAAAAATTTTGCTCTGGAGAAAATCACACAAAGATTTATATGTCTAGATTTTGAGTGGAGAAGCTGGAATTGTAATTCTAAGAAAAACCCTCATTTCAAAAACACTTTTATTAGCTTGTTAAATTACTTGACATTACTATAGCTATTAGTAAGAGCACATAGCCAAGTGAAACAATCACATTTACACTGTTGACCAATGTAGGTAATGCAAATATCTGTGTCCTATCTGGACTAGGTTATGTGATTTTCAGGGTATCGGGTTTTATCACTTCCACATCCTTTGCTGAAAGTCTTTTAATAGTGCACATTATGTGTACATAAGCCTAAGGGTTAACTAGATGTGTTATGGATTGTATCTAATTTTTTTACAGTAATGGATACACAACAATGCCTCTTTTTTAAGCAAAAAGGTTGTTTTTATTTATGGCAGGTGAAAGTTACAAATGTGTATATCTGTACAACTGTCAGAGATTCATACAAATTGATCTTTTTTTTTCTCTCCTCATGCTTCATTAACAGAAGGAAGCTATAATACACTTGAAATAATTCAAGGGTGTCAGACACATAATATGCCAGAAACACATCAAAGGAATTGTGAAAGATCACAATACTGTCCAATATTATTTCTTGGACAGATCTTAATAAATGTGATATACAGTATATATAGAGAGAATAAATTTGTTAGTGGTGTTTGGTGTAACTTGCCTGGCTGAGAGAAAAGCAGCCTGACTGCAAGGTAGCTCAGAGAACCCCACCACCACCATCATCAGGAATGAACCAGGTGGGATGACAGGAAAGGTGGGAGCGAGCTAAGTGAAGGAAAGCTGAGGAGGCGAGGTACTGTATATATGTATGTATATGTTTAAGAGCGGAAGTGGAAAAGATTAAGATTTGACCTTCCTCCCAAATTTCTGTTCAATGCTCCATTTATTGAAGGAAAATATATTATTTGCTCTTGCATACAAATTCCATAATTTACAACTCATGGAAAGGATGGGGTGGCATCCTTTTCGCCAGGTGTTACTGCACAATTGTTAAAATACATTGGGAAAAAATATTTTTAATGGTCATAGCTAAAGAACACTAAAGTGATAACTACAGAGTTGCAAGGGCAAGTATAAGCATGTGAAGGCGAGAGGTATTTATTTCCCATACCATTGCTTGAATGCAGGATACCATACACTATTTCTAACACCTTATATTGCTTACCCAGAGCAAGAAAGCCCAGCATGTTGCAGCAGTCTACGTTTTAATCATCCAGACTTATTTCACAGTAAGGGATTTCCTTTACCGAGATGTAATCTGCTATATATTCTAAGGTCAGCATATTTTACATGATAAATGAAAAACACCAGTCGAGTATTTCACAGTTTATATGGTCAAATGGGGCTATCCCTTCTAGTATATTAGCACTGTATTTAAATGAGACGAGCACATTGCCAAGGAGGGGTTTAATAAACAGAAATCAATACAATCCTGAAGTGCAGAAAACTAATGTAATATTGAAAAGTGTACATTATTCATTCGATGTCTAAAGGATCTCATTCTTAGATTGCTTATGCAGCAAAGATTCTACTTAGTATGCAGGCTCAGTCTGCATCACAAGCTGTCTATACTCGACTCCAGAAACCCTTAACCTGTCTAAAATATAGGAGTTTATTAGAGTTTTAAATATGTTCCCTTCACTCCTCTTTGAAATGTGCTGCCCTTCGTCAGAAAGGCTATTCAGAGCAGAGAAGGTTATATTACATGACTGACATTTTACAATAGCATACTGCCTTAATGTTCTCCTCCAAGCAGCAAGACCACATTTTCAGGAAAGTCTGAGATTGCATTACAGTGAGTTTACACCTGCAATTCAGAGAAATTCAGAGTGAGTAGATACAGTACATTTCTATAAATCCAGTGCTAACGTTATTTTTTCTGCTTCTTCAAGGGGATATGAGCGGATTGCGTCACCAATGTTCTGATTGTGGAAAAAAGTAAATGTTGGAGTTTTATAATAAAAATACACAAGTATATTTAAAAATGCTTCATATTTGTCATGAACATATCTTTCTGCTTTTCTTGTTATAAGAAAATGTCAAGTCCTATGCAAACTAAACAGTAAAATAAAAAGGAAATGCATCACTAAGTGTCAATATAAACAAACTGTAAAATATCCTTGGGTCCATATCTCTGTGGTTTAGAATTATGTTTCTCCTAATTGTGACCACAGCAGAAAACTTAAAGTGTGGTTAGATATGGAAAACTGATCTGCTACCAATTCCTTAAACGTGTAACAATTCAGCACATTTTTATATGTTTTGAAACTATAATCTGTAGCACATTGGTTAAGCTTGGGAAAATAGATTTTGTAGACATTATGAACAATTATTGTGTGAGGACATCATGACTGTAATTATCTGCTGTACAGTATTGTACTTAAATATCTACATTTCTGTTACCACGGCTACAGTCTGCTCAATAAAGATGCTGTGCCTTTAAAAGTCTTAATGACAAGCTGCAGAGACTTGCTTTTGAGTAACTATGCATTAAATCCCCTTGGGGTTCCTCATTTCCCACAGGTGTAAGAGTACAAGATGCCGTTGTTTGAACGACAGCTTTCTGTGAAGTCATTGAAAACCACAGGGATACAATCTTCAACTAGATAATCATAATACTTTTTTTTTCCACTCTTGCTAATTTCTACAACAGAGATGCACAGTAGGGATTAAATAAATTAGGTTGGCCACAATTTTAACATGGACTATATTTTAAATTATACTATACCCTGAGCCAGCAGGAGTAACATTTTACCCATAAGATGTACTGTCTTTATTCTACTTACATGTAAATGGGTTCCCAGTAGTTTAGCAGCCCTGAAGGTTTACAAATATTAAGGGATCTCTATGAAACTGAACGATGATAAAAAGTTTGCAACACTGATTTGAAAATATTCAAACCAATGAAATACTATTTCATCAGTTCATCAATTATTTGAAAATAATTTCATGAGTCTCCATCCATCCAACAATTTTCTAAATGCTTTATCCAGTACAGGGTCGAAGGGGAGCTGGGGCCTAAATTGGCAAGCAAAGGGCACAAGACAGGATATATCCTGGATGGGACGCCAGTTCATTACATGGCCACACACACACACACACACACACACACACACACACACACACACACACACACCAGGGCCAATTAACCTACCTACAGTACTGGGGGGAGGAAACTGGAGCACCTGGAGGAAACCCCACACACATAGACATATTGGATGAACTGATAGCATTGTAGGATAGTGTAGGAAAACATCTTTAGCTCAGGACATCCCTGCTTCCTACAGGACAGCACTACTGATGAAGAGAGTATTTATATCTTTAAACGTTTGTATTTGAAACCCAAAGCCACTGAGTGCATTTCCAAAACAAACACTCCCCCTCATCATTATCTCAGTTTTCATTCATCCCTTCCTAAAACCTG
This sequence comes from Atractosteus spatula, assembly GCF_055471065.1. Taxonomy (NCBI): domain Eukaryota; kingdom Metazoa; phylum Chordata; class Actinopteri; order Semionotiformes; family Lepisosteidae; genus Atractosteus; species Atractosteus spatula. The sequence continues at coordinate 50,467,332 of NC_142709.1, read as the reverse complement.
GATTTAGTTCCTTTAGCAAAAAATGTTTTCTTATTTTCTGCTCTATTTATTAGCAGATGATTTTTTAATTTACTGTATAGTTACCCACAACAGTGCATGAGTGGGTATTTTTTTACTATTTTAAATATTTATGTATATCCAAACAGCATGCGTCTTTTGCTCATATACAATTTAGATTCGTTGCAGGAACCCTCTTAAATTTTACAACTTCATCTTTTAAGATAGAATTTATTTATTACTCAGTAAGTATCTGGAACACCAGTTTTGCTTACTTGAGGCATTTAACCTGGGGATTTCTCTTGGCTGAATGAACAGCAAGCAATATCTCAGGAAATTGTAGCCTTTGTCATAAATATTAACGGGTGAGCTATGCCTATGAGTTTCAAACAGTGAAGTGCAGCACAGTGCAAATTTCTAGCTTAAACAGCTTTAGATAGAAATAAAAATGGTCTGTTAACTTCTCCCTTCTCCACCTGATCTGCTGTGCAGTGGGGCTGCTGGCACACAATGACTGCTGTGTGTCACTCAGGTGTGTCCTACACTTCAGTGGTAGATTGATTAGTCTGCTTCCTTTATGCAAAGCACTTTGGCATCCTTTGGAATGAAAAGTGCAACAATAAAACAATTAAATATTATGAATTACACTTTATTTAATTTTTCATTTTTCAGGAAAGCACTGTTCAACTTCTAGACAGTAATTTACTTCTATAGTTAAATACAGTATGTACAGCAAATGCTTTTGTCTACGAGTCTTCACCTGAAGCTCCAGAGCAAACAAAGTTGTTTGTAATCTGCTGTACCTCTCACATGGCCATCAGTCCTTGGGCTCGGGTCATGGATATCATCCTTAGAATGTTAATTCTCTTGAAGGTGTAAGGTCTCTTTTTTCCCCAGGGGAGATCAATGAATTTTAGTTGTCATGACCATTTGACCAGATTCTTCAGAATCTTAGCCCAGGTCATCTAAGCTATCTTTTATTGTTAAAGGAGCACTTTCGACATTAAGGAGACCAGCATGACTACAAATCTGAATTCATTACCTTATTTCCTCCAGCTCACAGAAATTCATGATTGTTACTCTTACATCCCTAGGTTTCAGTTTCATTCGGCATGAAATGATGTTGTTGTTTCTTTGTTTTACATACATGCTGATTGTCTTCTTATTGAAACATATTACCAAATACTAGATGATTGGAAATCGCAAGCTATAACAAGGGAAAAGATACTTGTGTTAAGTGTTAAACTAAAGATCAATAGGCACAATTTTTATAATGAATGTTAGTTCTATTTATATTAATAATATATTCTCACAATGTTTTCAACAGATTTCAAAGTACAGTACTTTAAACAGTCCCTTAGAGAGGATGTCCTTGAAAAATCAACAGTTGCAGAGACTTTTCTAGTAGTTCTATTTACTAATACAGTTAATATACACTAGCAGTATTTTTAAGCTACTGTACAGTATGTTTATTTGAACTTAAATACTAGGGACTTTTTTGAACTACTACTTTTTCAACTTTGATAAAATTATTTTTCAAATTTAAGGGGCAAACATATGGTTGTTGCCTTGTTTGCTATTTTATATATATATATTTATTTTCATGAATACTGCATTGAAGTTGGTTTATATAGTGTGGCTGTGAAGAAGGCTCTAATTATATTTTAAATGGTTTAGGGATTTTATCCTTTTAAAGTAATCTAACCAAATTCTATGATTCTTTGAACATCTCTGTTGGATCTTATCCCCGTTTGCTGAGGTTTAAGTTTCCAACAGCTGTATACTATGAAAACAATGAGTACAACTATTATTACAGTTACTACTACTCTGAAAAAGAAAGGCACTTACCATAGCTTGTTTTCTATCAATTTGATTCTTAATTCCAAGTGATGTCACTGTTTCACCCGGCATCAGATGCTGATTTAAATCTCTCTGGTCATTGATCTTAAGTGGCAAATTTCTGCCTGGCACTTCACACAGCAGTGTCTTGGAACTTTTTGTTTTTTGCTGAAAATAAAAAGGTTTCTGTCACCTCATCAAGTGTGATGAGTGATAAAGAAACTCAGTGGTAGAACTGTGGAGAATAAAAGAATCCTTACTTTCAGCTATAGGGAGCAAACCATGAGAAAGCAAAACTCTGAAGGCAGGCTTTATACTGTAGGTACAATTCTATAGTTCTATACAATATGTACAGTATCACTCAGTTTTTACAGCAGGCATTACTTAATAAATGACTCAATTTAAATTATATTTGCTAAAACAGGTTATTAAAAATGTAAAGAAAATGTATAATAATAATACAAAGTAAGTCTTTTATGTTGTATGGCCTTCTCTCATTTGTAACTGTTCTGATATTTTCATTTTTTTTATCTGAAGATAAAACTGGATCAAATGCTCATGAATGTGGTGAAGGTCTGATTAATGCAAATATGTCCAATGTCTGAAGAGGTGTAGCACTAATATACTACATAATATTCGTGTTATAAACAGAGATATCTTCTGAAACCTAATTTTCTATCACTGAATAAAGAATAAAAGAAACATTCATACAGTGATCTACGCACTTGCCGTAAAGCTGTGGTTGGGAGCACAGGTGAGTCATCAAGGGGGGGCGGAGTCATTTTATTCAGAAGAGCCACATTCTTCGGATTCTCACAGGGAAATCACGGAATTGGCTGCACCTGGAGACTCTCCCAATACAGTATGTAAGCGGTTTCAAAATATTCCCTTCAGTGGCAGTTTTAAAAAATAAATGTATGTTGAAACTTGCAATAAGAATCGACTATAAAATGAAATTCTAAAACATTGAAAGGAACTGAAAAATTCTACCCAAGCCACAATTTTATCCAGCACAGAAAGCAGTAGCAACAAATACACATGTATAAACCAGGAGGATTTAGACATTACATATGAAATAAATTAAATTAGATTAATGTATTAGTATCATGTAAGAATTTCAGTCAGGCTACAGTGTTACAATAAAATCCACTTTCTCTTTAAAAACTTAGAAATAGAAAATAACTAATGGGTGCTATGGTCTTGGTAAAACTAGTATGAGAGTGTAAACCCCAAACTGCCTGTGTTCCAGGCACAGACTAAATGACAGAGGACTGGGTCACGGTCATCAAAGGAAATCGGATACAGCATCCTTTCCTGTCAACTCTAGCAAGCATCTTATGACCATAAACATTTTGTGGACACTGGGACCTGGGACTGGGCAATTCAGATGTGGAAACTTGAATTCTTTGGTCAAAATGGTTTTAACAAGCTGCTGTTGCAAAAATATTTACACCTTCAAATGATGTCCCATTTTGTTAAATGAGAAATGATGCATACATATTTTTCAAAGTGTTAACTGAACACTTTCATGAGTGGGAAGAAGTTAATATTGGGAAAAAAAACTAAACTATTTTTTATTTACTCCCCTGCAGGCTCAGTACTTGGACTATGCAAGCACCTTCGGCAGTAATTACAGCTCTGTCTTTTTGTATAAGTCTGTACCAGTTTTGTACTAATTTAAAACCAGAACAATTATCCCTCCTTCTTCTTTGTAAAATTGCTCAAGATCTGTCAGGTTGGTTGGAGATCATTAATAGCAATTCATTATGCAAAAATTGTATTGAGCTCAAGTTAGGACTTTGAACTCATGGACATTCATTTTCTTCTTGTTAAGCTACAATACTCCATTGAAGTAACCAGATTGAAGCAGGTTTTCCTCTAAGATGTGCCTGTACTTTGTACTTCCCCTCAGTCTTTTCAGGCTCTCACTCCCTCAAGAACTCCATCTTGCTATGTTTTTTATTTAAACGAGTTGTTCTATTACACAAATATGAAACAGGCAGCTTGTAGTGGAAACTGTAAAAGGACTTGCTCTCCTGCCCAACTGTAGCTTATCTTTATTTGCATTTACTGTACAGTACTTTACAGCTTAAAACATCTGCTGATGGGAATCTAATCAAATCTATTTGGATAATTTTTCCACTAGCACAGATATCTGATTTCTGTTTATGCACCAAGCAATCATTCTGCATATTACTGCATATCATTGTAAAATAACTACAATAAGTAAATATCTTTGAAGTATAAGATATTTTATCACCACCAAAACCAGTTTGTGATGGGAGTCAAGTTGCAATACATCATTTTACATATTATATTTTCTAATTATATCTACAAGTTTAGATTTTCTTTTTGAAATTTACCATAAAAGAGCACTGACTGAATGTTGAAAATGTTTTCTGACATGACAAACGTGATGACATCGCATTGCTTGATTTTTTATAATTACTCAAACTCAAAGTTGTCTCTCTGCTTTTTTGCAAAAGGCGGCAGAAATATTTTCCCAGATTCTGCCCTGGGAGAAGCAGTATAGAATCTTGTGACTAGGCTGTGCGTGACCCGACCTGGATACTGTAAGTAGCTGCCTGAGCTGCAACTCCTAAACCTTTCAATCCACCCTGAGAGCTATCTGCATGTCTTCCAGATCTGGCAGTCATAATTACACTCAAACACAACACATGCAAATGAAGCTTAGACTTTGTGGACCAGAATCCTTCTAATGTGAGACTGTATGATTATACAATAAGTGAAAAGGTTCTACAACTACTTGAAACAGATTAATTAAAAAGGCTGTATGTATATGTAATGCAAAAAAGTGTATAAAATACATTGCATAAAATATAACTGTGGTGTCATATACTGATATATACAGACCTATGCATCAGAGTGAAATCATCTGTAGATGTAGTTGCCATTATTATATTTTTACTACTACTTTGTTTCATGGTTTTTCAGAGAAGTCATAAACCTTATAACATTAAATTATTAAAACAAAATCAATCAGCTTGATTAAGCTGGATTTTATAACAATTTGTTTGTTATGGCCATTACATCTAAATCTGAAAAGTATGTACAGTATTTTTTTTTTAATTCACTTACAATTATTTTGCAGCCCTCTACATAGAGTTATATATGTAAAGGAACGATACTGAAAATTATTTACTGCTGTGAATATTGGGCTTGAGAGTTCATTTGAAGTATCTTCTTTATACAGTGTAGCTCAGCATTTTCTTGATAGATTTATGTCAGAAGTAATGTAAAGAAGGCTAAGTGTGAAAATAGATCAGTATTTCATGTTAAGCTTCACAGCATGGCACACTATACCACCCACAATTGATATTTACAGCACAATTCTAAATGAACTTTAGCTGTCACACAATGCTCCATAACCTTGACAGAGACAAACTGTCTTATGCAGTGTAAGGCAGGGTCAGTAACTTCAGTTTCTCTACTTGTAAAACAGAACACAAATATTTTCTTTTTATTTATAAGGCATTTTGGTTACAAAACCTGTAAAGTTAATCTAACTGTTCTGAACATTTTTTGCAGTTTCACACCACAATACAAGGCAAGTGAAGAATGTTGAGGTTTGTGATACGTACTGAATCATACAAAATTAAACTTTCTCTTTTACAACCTGACCGCAGCATTCTGTAACTTATAGTATTTAATGTTAGGTTTTCCTTATTAATACATCAAAAAGTTATTTATCGTTGACTATCGCAAACAATTTTCTGTCACTTATTTAGTGCATAAATCACTTTAAAAGATGTGTTCTCTTTCCTAACCCATAGGTGACAGGTCTGTTTGTGACAGTTGTTTAATGATTTGGTACACGGAAAACAAAACATTGTTTTAATTGCTACTGTATGAATATACTGTATGTAGAAGAAAATAAAGGTCTATCCTTTAGAGGAATCTAAAATCCATACATAAACCCTTTTTTGCATTCCATAATTGGAGCATTCAGTCATCTCAGCAGGTCTCAGGGACAGACAGTGGCAGTGTTAAGCTTGCCCTGAGGCATACATATACACCTGCTATGAGGGAGCCTTAACATGAGAGTTTTTCCCACAGCCACTTGGCTGTTCTACAAAATTTGAACTTGATCACAGCAGCACAGCTTGTGAAATCTGGATCTAGTACTTCATTTCACAGAATGCTGTAGTGTAGAAATATTTTTTTAGTTAGACATAATATTAGTAAAGCCAATGGAAACAAGTGGAAACGCATTTGGTTTTGGTTTTTCTATTGTGCCTCAACCAATACTGATTGCTCTCTTTCCCCACCACCTTAACTGCCGCCCCACCACCACTGGAAAGCAGCTGATTAAGCTTAACCTTCATAGCTTCAGGAAGGGGATGATCTCTTCATGCTAAACACATAAACACAATCCCAGGTCCTTCACAGGTTCACATATCTCATGGAACAGGGGTGGGAACAACCATGACAGCATGCTGCCCTCCCTGATTCCATAGTTCATGTGCTACAAATAACTACTGGGACACTGATGCTTATGGTGCTAAAAGCAGAGAAGAAGTTTAAAAGATAGGAACTACTGTATGCAGGTGATGAGATGATGTCAACCCGTTGGATCAGCTTTGAATCGTTATAAGTGATAACGCTACATTTCACACAGGCTTATAATTTGAGGTGTGATTATATCATTCTACAAATTGCAGATTACTTAAGGCAGAGTCATTGTAAATGTAAATAAATTATTTGAATGTGATGTCATTACATGCACAGGTTATATGGTCTGCTGGATCTCCAGCTCTTTGTGCTACACTTATCCATGGGGCTTTGCACCATTCACAGATTAATCACAATAGTCTGACAAACATTTGTTTCAGTTCAAAGCCCCAGGCCTGTTATATGCAGAATAATTTTAAAAAGCAGTGCATCAATAGAAATATAATTCCAAAATATGATGAGTAAAACCACAGACACTGAAATAGATGGCAATTAAAAAAAATGATTGCAGCCATAATGAAACAGTTCAGAAGGGAAATTAGCAATTTCACACCAGGATCTGGCACTGACACAAGAGCTGACTTGAACATGTGATCACATACGTACTGTACCTGCAAGTTCATCGGAATATTCTGATGCATCAGTCACTTTCGCTCATGAAGGAATCCGGTAGTTTTTGAATATACTGTAAACTCCACCAAATTATGAAGTTCTTAACTTCATGTTTGAGATCAGAGCTTAACTGTATTTATAAGAATCCCTGTAGCTTTTTGTTTTACACTCTCATTTTATATTGTAAACATCTGTATAGATCATAAACATAAACATATTAACTGTGAAGTTCTAAGCATTTTGCCAAATTGACAGATGCTTTCTAGCAAAAAGCTAGGTACAGTACCATTCCAAAGTGGAGACATTGTAGACCTAGAGGAAAATACTATCTATTCAGGTGAGGTTATTTTTAATATATCCATACATCATAAATTATATTTAACTGCAATTATACTGCAATACATCAAAATAAGCCTATAGCATCAAAGGTAGCCTATTATTTATACCTGCTAAATTTCACAAAGTGACCAGGAGATATATACATACGGTTCTGCATAAAAGTCATTTCATTAAGCTAATTAACTTTATCAATAATTAAGTGGCTAAAAAGCCATAGGGTAACAGCATGACCACAGTTGGAAGCAACGCATGTCTTTCTCCACATTACTAATGCTGTCTGTTTTCTATCAATGATTAAAAATAAAGGTCTGCAACAAGTAAACACTTCTAACAGGCCAACACATGTGGACCTCCCTATGAATTGCTCTGTTGTGTAACTGTCAGCACAATATTTTGCATGTCTATTCATCACTCACTTGTCCAGGGCAGTCTACACAAAACCTTGACTCAAAACTAAAAAGGCTCCCCTCCTGGATTATCCACTGTAAGTGGTTCATATTGGTTCATTTCTATGTTTGTCTTTCTTGATTTTCAAGATTGATTAACATTCAACAGTCTCAACAGGTTAAATCATCTCATCAACTGTACCCAATCATCGATCTGACTAATCAGGTAATTCAGTGCTTATTGAACAGTCAAAGTCAACTGTAATGTAATGTGCCTGTCATGTCTGATTAATTAATCAAAACTACATCAAAAATATTTAATCAATATCTATTTTCTGCATACCTTTTTATTCTAATAACATACACACTGTGCTTAGTCTCTTTTGATACATAGTGTATATCAAATAAAAGGCATGTCCTTCCAGAAATAATATTTAAAATGAAGGAAAGGCATAGTTTTTTATTATTTTGCAATTCTGTTTTATACTTCTCTGCACATAATTTAGAAAATGACTTGGGAAACATGTGTATGGTGTTTCTTCACAGAAAATTTAAACAATTGGAACTTGGTATCTGACAGTGTTGTTAATCCACTTCCCTGGGGGTTTCTGAAGATGTTACCCATATGAAATCTGACTGTAGTCTTAATGGCCTGGTCTTTGTAAACTATGTTCGTTGTATTCATTTTTTTTAATAAGACACTGCAAATCCCATATATCTAACTACCTGACAGACAAGGATAATAAGTCAGCTTTTGGATTCAGTTATGAAGAAGCCTACATTCAACATGCACACATTGATTTTTTTTTATACAAAAAAGTGAAAAAAATGTGATTCATTTTAAGAACTGTAACTTTAATGTGTTTCTTTAAAAAAAATGTATAATAATTTATAATGTCATTAGAAAACTGCAAACGTTTCGAACTTTGCAAGTACTGCGAGCATCAAATGTTATTAAAATGATCTGTATATTTTTAAAAAAAACACAGCTACAAGTCTCTGAAAACAAGTCTTTGAAAACTGATCCCAGCTGTTCAATCAGTTCTATAAAATTGCTATTCTATTATTCTATTGGAAAACCTTATTATAATCAACAAGTTTAATTAATAGAAACAAAATCAAAATCAGAAGACTAATTCATATTTAAGTACGCTTGTCCATAGTATTTTCTGCTTCTCTATGCTGAAAGAATATTTTATTTCACCATAAACAATTGTTTGACATATTATATTGCAAAACGCCTTTAACCATGTGTGTCTACAAGAACCCTTTATCATGCGCATTGTCAAGCTCCAGTAAAATCCTTGGAAAGCTAGATAAATTCCTTGGAAGTGGTGTCACATTGCTACAGTATATGGATGTATTATCATGGATTGCTTTAGTGAACCTCATGTCCTAGAGAAAGGTAGTGTAAGCACTCTAAAGCAATATAAGACTGACACCTTTCTATGCATCATTTGATATTTGATCAAACATGCTGGTATATTTTACTTTTTTAGTCTCAATTTGGCCTGACCAATGACTTGCTCGGAAAGAATGAATCACCAGTATTAACTGGTTTGCATGATTACCTCATCTTAGATCTGTGTGCCTCAGATCCCTTCAGAGGTTCATCATTATCATCGTCACGAACATGCACCAAGGAATGTACCTACAGTATTACCCTCATTCTCTCACCTTTGTATAGGAGCATGGCCACAGGTGCATAGGTCCTCCCCTGTAACCCTCCAGTTCATAGGTTGAGTTTCCAGGCAGATGTAGATGGTCAAGGTGTGATCTTTATCTGCGGCCATTATCTGTATTTAAGAAGATTTAATAGTGAGGCCTTGAACTGCATATCTGTAACATCACCCTAGGCCACTACCTTAGCTGGCTTGCCAATGTGCTGAGAAAAGAAATACAGGAAAATCCACACAAATCTAATTATTTGATATGGAACAATCAACATCACTGCTGAGCTTTTTAAAAAAAAATTGTACTCTTGTAGTGAAATACCCAATTGAGACTGCAGGGAAATTTTTTAATGTAAAGGGCTACTGAGTGGTCAAACCAGCGTGGACACTCGATAGGAGCACAGGCTGAGTTCTATGGCCCAGCCATCTTTAGTTTGAGTCTGGGCCTTAGAATTAGCCCTCTGTGACTGGGATTCCTCACATGACAGCCACCTGAAAGAATGCCACCAGGTAGGGTTGTGATTAGCTGACCAGAGTTCTCTTGACTCTTAGTGCATGACCTTATTCTGGTTGGTACCAATTCTCATGTGTGGTGTTGTGGAGTTTGCAGCATGTTGAGTGACAGATGGCCAAGACCCAAGACCTGTGAGGTGGCAGTGTGCCCCTCACACCAACACGCCCCACAGTGCATATATATAACAAAAAATTAATGCCAATCCCAATTAATTCATCCCAATTATGACTAAATATTATCACATATGATTCAATTGATTCTTTTTCTTCTAGTTTTATGTTTTTCATTATACACTAATAGACTCTCCTAGTTTGCTATATACTGTATAGTATATAAAAAGGGTATCTTATAGGAAACCACACAGTTAATAGTGCTGTTAATAGACATTATAAAAAAAGATAAATCTCATAAAATCTCATATGCCATTTCTGTTTATATTCTGTTGTTAAGTATCTAAAAAATAAGTATGTGCCAAACTTATTCTGTTTATTATTCACTGTTTTCCAAAGTCTGACTCAGTATTTGTAAGCATTCTTGTCAGACCTGTCACATTGGAAAAGTATTTGTAAGCTATATGGAAATAAAAAGAATTATGATCATACACAGGAAAACAATGTAAAACTAAGAATAACTTTCACAGGGCGTCACTAATGAATAGCAAACTGTGTTTCCAGAAGGAAACTGCCAACAGCTTCTTTTTTATCAGAAATTACAGGTGTATAATAGGGGTAAATGTCCACTGAATTCAATTGTTTTGTCGAAAGGGCATTGGTCAGTCTGAAAAGACATACAAGAAATTGACTTTACTGTTTTAAATAGGGTGATTAAAGGACAGTCCCTCCTTGTTAAGTGGATTTAATACAATATAAAAGGTTTTTCAACTAGATTTAAGCTTCTAATCCTATTGGATTTGATGGTTTTTTAAACAGCAAATATTTCTTCTGAGGCATTTTTTCTGTACTCCTTAAATCATTCATGAAGCATTTAAAAATATCTGCAAAAATAAAATTAATTTGGTCATGTACCATAAAGTACAAGGTGAACAGGCTATTTATTGGTGTTCACATACACTCCCTAGACATCCATGTTACAAACCTTCTAATACGATTATTGTTTGACATGGAGCATAAACTTACTCCTTGAACAGCAAGAGATATTTATGCAAGTTTAAAAACCTCAATACAGTATACAATATCTATATAACATTTTATTGTAGTTTTATTGTAGCTTCCATTTAACAATCACTGAGGCTTCTTTGTTTTTTACAGTTTTGCTTTTCTTAGTTAATGCTGTTGTATCAAATATTTCTTGTTTGATTGTGCTGTAACAGAAATGTTTCTTTTATTTTTAACATGTGAAACATTTTAACAGTACTTTTATAATATTCCCTTGAATGATCAAATTCTTTGTATGTGTGTTTACTGGGAATATGTTTAAAAATGATCTAATATTGAAAGGTATATACAAAAGTTTACCTCATACAGTTAACAGTAACACTGTGCTATTCCTACAGTACATTGTAGTCAACCATTTTCTTTTTAACAGTATTGATGGCATTATCTTGAACTCCATTACTGCAACATTTAATTGTAAGATGTAACAGTTAATGTAATGAAATACAGTGAAACTTGACTTTCACACTCCAGCGCTTTTTCTCAGTTGAAGAAAAGTTCATTAGCGATTCTGTACTGCAGTGACCATTGTATTAAGAAGCATTCAGTATTAATGAGCAGAATGCATTGTGTATTCATAGACCATCCATTCTATCTGATAACCTTGTCATCCAAGAGCCTCCATCCTTCACAAACACATCTGGGCTACGTATATGATTCTTGAAATAATCTTCAAAGGCAATCAATAAAGCTTCATTCAGCAAAAACAAACCTTTCTCAATGCAATTAACAAAGTGTTGTGTTAATATATAAAAATCTTTAATGTATATAGTTTGTGAGTTTATCTGACAAAGGAAATTTACTTTCTTTTTATCTTGTTATACCTCAGGTTTCATGTTGTGTTGAGATAAATTAAAATGTGTGTAGAATAGATAATAGGATTCTTTCAGATGCTCTTGGGAGATACAGTCCTGTACCTTGGATGATTTATTTAGAAAAGCAATATATATTTTCAAATTTCTGTAGATGCAGGATCATTGTGTGTGTGCAACCTTAAGGACATTACATTTCGAGCAATAGCTGCAAACGTACAATTAATCAGATTTCAATCAGCTTTTAGCACAGATTAATTAAAAACGTTAACCCATCTGGCATCTCCAAATTATAAAACCTTGTGTTTGACAGCAGGTTTCCCTTGGATGGGCTATTTTTAGGTAAAAGCAAGCAGGGCACATTCACAAGCTGCCAGACAGAGCACTAGTAATAGCTACAGTGTGCTGAATTTCTTTCCAATTAGAACTGGAGTCACCATTATTTTTTGTCCTTTTATATACCTGTTTATTTAGCATAGTCAAATGCCTCAGCTCATCACACCTACCAAAATGGTAGGATGTAGGACTGGACAGGCATTCTTTACTGTTAACACTGCTAACCCACCAGCACTGACCAAGGGTAAAGGGTCTTTTGACCAGCTCATAGTCACAAATACAGAGTGTGCTTTGTCACTTTTGCTAATCCATGGGCGAAGCCAGCAATTGAAAGGATTCAAGCAAAGGGAATCTGAGTTATAATGCAGTGAACGTGCTTCTGAGGAGATTTAGAGAAACATTTTGACTTACATATACAGTATTGGAAGCCAATGTGAGTTAAATGAATGAGAAGAGTGAACAAGAAGAAAAAGTATACATATGCAATATACAAAAACATTACTTTGTATTTACTATAATTAATCACAGTAATGTTAAATGTTACACATTCTATCATAGTAAAGTACAAAGTACTGTGTAATATAATGAAGTGCAGAGCATGACAAACAAACATGATGAAAGAAAAGAAGAGAAATCATTGCAAAAGAAAACATGGTATGTTATACATTTCATTACTTTTCAGAAGTGTGTGCTTGGTGTGCTGGTGTACTGCCAAAAGTTCTGGCAGCATTGATTTCTGAAACATGCACTGTGCTCCATACAAATGCAAATGTCTCATTAAAAATTGGCACTGCATATGAGTTAGGCACACAACAATAAGTCAATGTGAACTAAAAAAGTTAATCTCAGGATTGATAATAATCTTTCAGTCTTGTTGAAATTAAATGAAGAATTACAAACGTATGCAAATTAGAGGGGTCATTCAACTGATTATACTGTAGGTTATTCCCCTTGGTTACTAGTAGCTTAGGATATTATCCAACCATTTTTTGAAAAAGGCCTTGGTATTGGCTTTGTCAATAAGGCTGGGGAGCTTGTCCCAGATTCGCAGCTTCCTTTGTGTAAAAAGGTTCCATAAAATTGTTACAATATGAATGTAAAATTATTATTAGAATCCAATGCACCTATAAGAGCTGTATAAACACATTTCTGTCCTTTATAAAGTTTTTCAAAGTCAAATGAAAACCACATCTGGAGGAGAACAGGGGGGGCTTAGAACTACAGTACAAACTGTACACAGAAGGCTGAAATTGTCAAAAATCCAGCATCTCCTGAAATCTGCACAGTCTTTCGCTGCCTAAATATGAGGGAGTTTAAAGATGGCAACATCAAAAATGAGACCAACCTGATGGTTTGCGATGCATTCATCATTCCTACTTTACTGTCTGGGGCTGATACTGTACATGGAGACGCTTAAAAGAACTGGAGTGGTATCATCAAGGTTGTCCGTGTGAAGACAGACATGTCAATGTTAGTGTTTTCTTCTCGGTAGTGTGATATCTGTGTTCATTAATGACCAAGCAATTACCCTCTGCCATCTGCTCTATTGGGCTGGTTATGTCATTGGGAAACCAGGAGGATGAGACAGTCTGAACCTCCACAGTCAAGGGGCTGCTGCATTATTGCATCTTTAGTGCTGTAAATGGGGTGGATGCAATTTAGCAGGAAGAGTGTTGAGATACTGTATATTGTCCAAAATACCTGTATTTATACCCATGATTGTTGGGAATTGGAATATGTCTTTCTCCTGAACATAAATTGTACACTCTGCTGATATTTGTAGAAATATTATAACACATTAATTTTACTAACATTAAACTTACAGAACATAGAAAAAACTTTCATGTCTAGTCATGAAAATGACTCTAGCTTGTCATGTATTTGCTAATCTTTAAAGGTGGTGTTAACATTTTTTTTAACTTTGATCAGTAATTAAATAACAACAAATCAATTAATTTATATTTTTCAAAAGTTTTCTTCCAATTTAAAGGAATTCTGAAGTATTTCTGTCAGCCTTTAATAATGGGTCTAGAAAGACAGCACATTTAAAACCATTGTGTTATGGTCATACAATTAGTTGGTAATGACGGGCATTCCCTTACAATTTAAATACATGATACAATGCAATTTGCTGTTACTGTATGTCTGTAGCAGTCATAATGCTGACATCCCAAAGTACCCCCCTTCTATTATGAAAGTATACTGTATGTCAACTGCAAATAACCTATGAAATCTATGGAATTAACTAGGAAAAGCTAAATATTATCATAATTCCTTATTATTATTATATTTTTTATTATGAAAAATATCAAGTAAATAGCTGTGTGAACATGTGTAGGCTGCTAAGGAACAGGTAAAGGTTTGTTCCTTGTTGAAGGAAAATTAGAGAGACACAACGTTTTGGTTGTGGAACCTTGGAGCTCACACCTGAAGAAGTGAAATGTTGTGTTTCTTTTCTTTTTCTTTCAGTAAACCTTTATCTGTTCCTATTATGAAAAAATATTAATGACTACACCCATTCCTCCAAAAGCATTCTTAATTTATGTAAAAAAACAAAGAAAGCAAGTTTTGAACAAAAATGGCAACATCATGTCCATCCATGCACCCAACCAACCATTTTCTAACCACTTTATCCTACTGTATATTGGATCGCAAGGGAGTGGGAGCTTATCCCTGCAAGCAACAGGCACAAGGTGGGATACATCTTGTACAGGATGTCAGTCTGTCGAAAAGCACACACACAGGCACAAACACACACACCAGAGGTATTTTTACCAGAAGTCAATTAACCTACCAGCATGACTTTGAACTGTGAGACAAAACCAGAGCACCCAGAGGAAACTCACGTTTACACGGTGTTACGACCCCAAGTGTCTAGGGGTAAAGGGGTGTAACATTTAGGATAATTCTTTTGGAAGCAGGGGGGGTTTAGTGAGGGACTAGGAAGCGTGATAACAAGGGTAAGGAACTAGAGTGGTGCCAAAGGAAAGAAAATAACAAACAAAATGGAGCTGGCTAGGACAGTGAGGGAAAGCTAAATCTGACTACAAAAGAAAACCCGAAACACACGGTCTTCGGCGTCTTCAACACCCTAGTTAACCTGCACTGACTACCCAAAACCATACAAGGCAAACGGCACTCACCCGTACTAACTAGTGTACTAATACAAAATCAACTAAGTGTGTAAGTGTACCCAACAACCTAAACTAACCTTATATACAAAAGTTCACACAAAAACACAAGTGAACCAGGAATACAAATAAGGGAAAACAAGAGTAATCAACAGGAGCAGGGTACAAAAGAACACAAAAGTTGAACATGTAACACTGGGGCAAGGTAATGACAAAACAAGGATGAACACACAAACAAACGAAAATACAAAGAAACTAACAAAAAAACCAACAAAACAACAAAGCCGAAGCTATACGAAAATACACACACACAAAGCAAAACAAACCAACAAACGAAGCTGAAGCAATAACCAGAAGCGAAGCGAAGCGAAGCGATAACCAAAACCAAACGGGACCGAAGTCAAACGAAAGGCCTCTTCTTGCTGAAAACCTCCACGTTATATAGTGAATAAAATGAGTTCTGATTGGCTGAGGGCTGATTGATGATTGTCACGACCACCAGGCAGTCAAGACCAAAGCGTAAGCGAGCTAATCAGCCCCAGCAGCGGGTGATTATTAACAAACGCCGCCGCACGAGTTAAACCACCTGCGCACACTCACTGTGCGGTGCGCACTGCTATTTAAACCATCTTCACCTGCTTCCCACTGCTCGGTATTGAGTCTACTCCTTGAGAGCTCTACCTGGCGTTTTTCCCCGTACCTCGTTTATTCTGGATTTCGGATTCCCCTTCTGCCTTTTCGACTTTGCACCTCGCCTCTCGCCTCGGACTGTCTGCTACCGGAGAACTTCCTGGATTACGACTTGCCTTTCGCCTTTTGACTACGACCTTGCCTCTCGTTTTGGTTTGTTCGCCTGCCTCATCTATCACCCGTGCCTGCGTCTGCACAGGATCCGTGTATCTTCCCACCAGGGACTCCTAACAGAATACCGAGCCAAAAGATGGATCCCGCGGACGCACAAGCTTTTTGCTCACTTTTTAATCGCCATTCCCAAGCTCTCACCCAGCTTCAATCTTCACTTCACATTCTCTCCAATCACGTCGCTAGCCTTCCGCCCTCCCCTGTCCCTTCGCCTCCAGCACAGACCACTGCTCCAATCCCTGTAACCCCGCCCACCTCTCCTGTAGCCTCACCGTTTGTTCTCCCGGAAAGATATGACGGCAACACCGCGGGCTGTAGGGGTTTTATTGCGCAATGCTCCTTGACTTTCCAGTTGCATCCTGAGCATTTTTTTTCTCCCCGGGAGCAGATCGGTTTCGCCCTTTCCTTGCTCACTGGCAAGGCTCTGGACTGGGCAGCTGTGTTGCTTGCTAGGGGAGACTTTCAGTTTGCTGATTTCCAGCTTTTTGCTGACCAGCTCCAGGCACGTTTTTCTCCAGTCAACCCGGACCTGACTCATCTCCGGCTCGCCTCGCTTCGTCAGGGTGATGGATCTCTGAATGATTATGTGGCTGACTTCCAAGCCCTCGCCACGGAGTCTGACTGGAACCCTGAAGCCCTGATTTGCCTTTTTTATAAGGGTCTCTCTGAAGATCTAAAGGACCACCTGGTGCTCTCGCCACTTCACAACCGCTCTCTCGAATCGGCAATCGCTCAGGTGGTTGAACTGGACACCCGCATTCGGCTGCGGAGAGCAGAGAGTCATGATGGAAGCAGTCCTGGCCGTCCTGAAGGTACTACCCCCACGGTGCCCACTCGGAGGAAAAGGAAAGGCGCCGTCGGGAGGGACTGTGTCTCTATTGCTCTGCACCTGATCACCTTCTCTCTGCTTGTCCCTTGAGACCCCCTTATCCCTCTCGAACCCTTCCGCAGCCTACTGTTAGAGTCAGTAGTACTGTTTTTTCTCAAACCTCATCAGGCCCTTTATTCCCAGCTGAAATTTCTTGGGCTGACGCACAACTTCCCCTTTTGGTTTTTGTTGACTCAGGGGCAGCGGGGAACTTTATAGACGTCACTTTTGCTAAGAAGTGGGATATTCCCCTGGCTCCGGTCTCACCCCCGATCTGTATTCAAGCTCTGGATGGATCCCCGATTGCACCTGGACGGATTACATGGCAGACCGTCCCTCTCTCTCTAACAGTTGGTGCCACTCATGTTGAGGAAATTTCACTCCTTCTCCTGGACTCGCCTGCCTACCCGGTAATCCTAGGTCTTCCCTGGCTCAAGAAGCACGATCCCCACATCTCCTGGGACAAGAACGAGCTCATTGCCTGGAGCCACTCCTGTCATGTCAACTGTTGTCGTCAGCCGGTTAAGGTTGCTGCTGCAGTAACCTCTATAGAGGAGCACTCTACCATCCCGCCCCAATACAGGCATCTGAAACAAGCCTTTGATAAGCGGAAGGCTCTTTCGCTTCCACCTCACCGTACCTGTGACTGTGCTATAGAGTTGCTTCCGGGAACCCTTCCACCCAAAGGACGGATCTACCCTCTCACTCAGGCAGAGAACCAGGCTTTACAAGATTATATTAAGGAGGCTCTGGAGTCAGGATTCATTCGTCCCTCCTCTTCTCCAGCCTGTGCGGGTTTTTTCTTTATTGGGAAGAAGGACGGCTCCTTGCGGCCGTGTATTGATTACAGAGGACTGAACTCCATTACGGTTAAACATCGTTACCCCCTGCCTTTAATTCCAGCCGCTTTGGAGTCCGTACGGGGAGCCTCCATCTTCTCGAAATTAGATCTACGGGGGGCTTACAACCTAATCAGGATACGTGAAGGGGACGAGTGGAAGACGGCCTTTATGACCACCCATGGACATTATGAATATCAGGTGATGCCTTTTGGTCTTGTTAATGCCCCGGCTGTCTTCCAGTCATTCATAAATGATATCTTTAGGGACATTATTGGGAATTTTGTTTTGGTTTACCTGGATGATATCCTCATCTTTTCTGCCAACCCTAGGGATCATGTCCACCACGTCCAGGAGGTCCTGACTAGACTCATTAACAACAAACTCTACGCCAAGCTTGAGAAGTGCGTTTTCCATGCCTCTAAAATTCACTTTCTGGGTTACATCATTTCCTCAGTTGGTGTAGAGATGGACTCTGCTAAGGTGGCAGCCATCAATGACTGGCCAGCCCCTCGTAACTTAAAGCAAATTCAACGTTTTCTAGGTTTTGCCAACTTTTATAGACGTTTCATCCTGAACTTTAGCTCCGTCGTGGCGCCTATCATCGCACTAACCCGCAATCGACCAGGCTTGGGTAAAAGGGAACCCGGAGGCTAACCAGGCGTTTTTACGCTTAAAACAACTCTTCAGTTCGGCACCTCTTCTACGACACCCGGATCCCTCTCAGCCATTCATGGTGGAGGTGGACGCCTCAGCCTATGGGGTTGGGGCAGTCCTCTCCCAGCGCCACGCAGATTCCACATCCCTGTGCCTTCTTTTCGAGGAAACTCTCCCCTGCCGAGGTTAATTATGATGTCGGTAATCGTGAACTCTTGGCTATCAAGCTGACCCTGGAGGAATGGAGACACTGGTTGGAGGGGGCTCATCACCCCTTTGTCATTATCACTGACCATAAGAACCTGGCCTACATTCAGTCGGCCAAACGCCTCAATTCTCGTCAGGCCCGTTGGTCTCTTTTCTTTTCTCGATTTAATTTTGTGATCACCTATACGCCTGGCTCGAAGAATGGGAGGGCTGATGCTCTCTCTCGGCTCCATGATCCCCCGGATCTGGACTACACACCGGAACCAATCATTTCATCTAACAGAATCCTCGGGGCGATCCACTGCTCTATTGAAGATCAGATCAGACGTGCCCTCAAGGGAGCGATAGTTCCTTTGTGCTGCCCCCCGGATAAGCTTTTTGTACCGGACAACTTGCGTTCTGCTGTCCTGCAATGGGGGCATGACTCTCGGTTTGCAGGCCATCCCGGGTGCAGACGCACTCTGGACCTACTCACCAGAGATTTCTGGTGGCCTTCCATGCGATCAGATGTTGCAGAGTACGTCCGAGCTTGCCCGGTCTGTGCCAGGATCAAGACTCCGCGTGCCAAGAAGACCGGTCTCCTTCACCCTCTTCCGATCCCACACCGCCCTTGGTCCCACATAGCTGTGGACTTCATTACGGACCTTCCTAGCAGTCAAGGTCATACGGTAATCTTGGTGATATCTGATCGTTTTTCCAAGGCAGCCCATTTCGTCCCCCTCCCAGCATTGCCCACAGCCCAGGAAATGGCGTCACTGTTTGTGCAACGGGTCGTTCGGATACATGGGTTGCCCAACGATGTGGTCTCAGACAGGGGACCTCAATTTGTCTCGGCCTTTTGGAAAGCGTTCTGCCAAGCTTTAAGGACCCATGTATCTCTGACTTCGGGTTATCATCCTGAGGCCAATGGTCAGGTGGAACGGACCAACCAAAGCCTCCTTACCTTTTTGAGAGCCTTCACCTCCAACTCGCAGGATGACTGGTCATCGCTACTTCCCTGGGCAGAATATGCCCATAATTCTCTTACCTCCTCCTCCACAGGTCTCTCTCCCTTCCTCTGTTCACTAGGTTATCAACCCACTCTCATTCCTGCCACCCCTCCGGACACGGCTGTGCCGTCGGTGCGTCAATATATTTCCAAGCTGCGCAGGACCTGGAGAATGGCGAGGACAGCTCTCACCAAGTCAACCCAGCGCCAGGCCAAATTCGCAAACCGACACCGCAGACCAGCCCCCCGTTTTCGCAGAGGCCAGTTTGTTTGGCTATCAACAAGGAACCTACCTCTACACCTGCCTTCCAAGAAGCTCGGGCCTAGGTATATCGGCCCCTTCAGGATACTCTCCCGGATCACCCCAGTTACCTTCCGTCTTGCACTTCCCCCACCCTTAAAATCCACCCGTCTTTCCACGTCTCCCTCCTGAAACCCTTCTACCGCTCACCTCTTGCGGCTCCCCAACGTCGCCCGCCACCCCCGCGTCGCATTCGGGGGCACCAGGCATATACAGTCCACAAGATCCTCGACTCTAGATGGAACCGCGGTACCCTTCAGTATCTGGTTGACTGGGAGGGTTATGGCCCTGAAGAAAGATCCTGGGTTCCGGAGAGGGATATTTTGGACCCTGCGCTAATCGGAGACTTCCACAGGAACTATCCCGATCGGCCGTCTCGGGCGTCAGGAGCCGCCCGTGAAGGGGGGGGTACTGTCACGACCACCAGGCAGTCAAGACCAAAGCGTAAGCGAGCTAATCAGCCCCAGCAGCGGGTGATTATTAACAAACGCCGCCGCACGAGTTAAACCACCTGCGCACACTCACTGTGCGGTGCGCACTGCTATTTAAACCATCTTCACCTGCTTCCCACTGCTCGGTATTGAGTCTACTCCTTGAGAGCTCTACCTGGCGTTTTTCCCCGTACCTCGTTTATTCTGGATTTCGGATTCCCCTTCTGCCTTTTCGACTTTGCACCTCGCCTCTCGCCTCGGACTGTCTGCTACCGGAGAACTTCCTGGATTACGACTTGCCTTTCGCCTTTTGACTACGACCTTGCCTCTCGTTTTGGTTTGTTCGCCTGCCTCATCTATCACCCGTGCCTGCGTCTGCACAGGATCCGTGTATCTTCCCACCAGGGACTCCTAACAATGATGACATCATATTGAAACAGTGGTGTGATGGTTGGCCAATGGGGAAGGGAGAACAATCAAGGGTCAGCAGTGTGGACATAACAGAAAAAACACACACAGAACACACACTGGGACGTAACAACGGGGAAAACATACAGTACAAACTCAAAGCAGTTAGCACTCGAGAAATTTAACCCAGGGTCCTGGCATTACAAGACATCAATGTTAACCACTGCACCACTGTGCCAAACATAATCACAATATAACACTTCTAATAACATCTTAAGAATCTCCTCAATACAATAAACAGCATATAAAAAGCAGTGATCTTTGGTGTGAAATAAGGAATAACCTGGTGCAGCATACCACTTTTAGACCACAGAGCTAGCATAAAATAAGAATGGAGCAGAGCAAAAAGTTTGGGGAGAAGTAAAAGGAGTTTAGTCAATATAGTACATTTAACACTAATGTTAATAGGACCTGGCACAAGCACTAATGTTTTTGAATACAATGAAGTACCGAGAAACCTTTCAATATAGAACCCCGAAGATATTTTGCCTCTGAGAAAGGTAGTAACTTTTCAGGCTTGCTAACCAGGGAAAAACCACAGTTTACAAAATGAAAGATCAATAGAATGCGATCAATATTGAGGTTACAAGTGGTTTTTTCTTCCACCTCTGCAAAATGTAATATAAATGATTTTCATCACTATTCTGAATATAGTTTCATTCGCAAACAGAATCTTTTTGGGAAATCATTTTTCCCAAATGTATGCAATTATGAATACAGTACTGTTTATATACAGTACAGCTTTAAGTTGCTTTTAAAAACCATACTGTATATTGCAATGTATCTCTCAAGTGTAGGAATAAAGTGTCAAAAATAAACTTTTTTGAAAAACATCTCTTGTTATTCAGTAGCCTATATATGCGTATGATCCTACAAATATTCATAACTCAACAATCACTAACCTTTTTCAATGTACTTAATTAATTTTATAGTCCTTATCTGCTTAATTGATTGCTACATCCTCAGGCAGCATTCCGTAATCATTTGCTGAGTTGTTAAACTCACTTTGTAACCTGCCCTTGAAAATTTCTCATAATTATGTCTCATTTTAGTTTTGGTTTTAATCTGTGTAGATAAGGAAGATAAAAAAAGACATCACTGCTTAAAATGCAAGAATTTATGTATTATACATATATATATTATTTCAAATTAAATCCTGTAAAATATTAAAGATACTTTTACCTTACCTGGAGTAAAATGAAGACAACAACAAGAACAATCTGTTTTTATAAACTATTCATGTAGTAAAATTGAAGCTGCATTCTTAACAGTATTGGAATATGTAAGAAATTTTAAAGAGTACCATAGGTTAGCGCATTATTTAGAATCTTACAAAAATATGGAATCTATATTGATTAACAGGTATAAGTTAATGGTTTTATTATTGTGAAGAATTATTAAGCAGATTAACACATCATACCTGTACCTATACAGGGTGACATTATTCTGTGCTGGACATACAGTATATTAATACTACTGAGACCACTATGTATTCAGTTAAAAGTGAATCCATGTGATACAGTTAAATGTTTCTATTTATATAAATGAACCTCTGAACTTTGTTAAAATGGTCATAGATCGATTTTCCAAATTCTGAAGAAATACAAATTATCTGTTTATCACTTCATTACAAGTTAAATGTCTACATTTATATTTTTAGACTCCTCCAAACAGAAGTTACTGTATAATGGGGGAATATTATGATTAGGTAAATATCCTTCCAAAAGAGGTTATGTCACATTAAATTAGAGAAAAAACATATTTTCTTAACTGAAAATGATTAAAATTAGTTTGGTAACTGGGAATAATGTATTTGTTTTGCAGGAGTTTAAAACTGCTGGTAGAAAATATAAGACTTTTTCCTTATCAGAAAAACACACAAGTTTCCATAATATTTCTCTGTACTGCAAAGTCAGAAAGTGATTGCTTATTGTTAAATATGCATTTCTGTTGAAAGATGTGTTATTAAATATAAGTTTAAGATGTGTTATTAAAAAACAATAATTACTACGTAAAATGAAGACAACAACAAGAACACATCTAACATATGTGTTAGATATAACACATCTAACCCTAAAGTGGGGGGTATTATTATGGTGTTTAAATCCCCATAAAATATACTTGAGTGATAGATATTCAGTCAGTACGAAATACCTTTTTTGTGAAGGTACAATAGTTCATTTTCTTTTGTATGGCAATCAGGCAAAATCAGGCACATTTATATTTGGTGTTTTATTAGAAGCACCATTCAGAGTCTGGTGTTTATAGCAGTCGCACAAAACATTTTATGAATATGAATTTTCTGTGACCAGAAAGCTAAATTTCTATCTGAATCATGCCATATAATTCAAAGGCGACAAAGGGGTATTGCTTATTGCATTTTTAAGGTTTCCTCTCAAAGCCAAAGGAAAAGGGATAACTACCCTGTATGTTCACAAAGACAAATCAAGTGAAAAGAAAATACATATTTTTGAATTAATCTAGATTTAAAACTAATCTAAATCTGAATATTGTCAATCAACCTTCATTTTATTCATCTTGAACACAGTACAACAAAATAAGTCAGCATTACCTCTTAACATAAATTCATCAGTAGTGAAATTTTAAAAAATGTTGGGAAGGCTTTTTTCAGATTCTGTAGCAGACAGTGGTTTCTCCATTTCAATCTTATTTTACATCTAATGAGCTCTTTGAACTTTTCCAGCAGGGGTTTAGACAGGAGCCATACTGCACTGAAGCAGCCCTTGTTAAGTCAGTTAATGATTTACTGAAGGAGTCTTTTATATTCTCCTTTTCAATCTATGTGTAACTTTTGTTAATATCAATCATGGCATTCTATTTGGTACCTATCAGCTAACAGGAGCCAGCTTGTATACTTTGGCTGTTTTAAGTCTGACATTATTCTGATTACTCAGGACTTGAAGTTAGACTTTTACTATATACATGATAAATGATAAATAGCCCTTTATCAGACTATTTACCATCTTATATTTAGGTTTTGTTGTTATGCAAATTACATTTAGATTTACTCATAGCGCTACTGTTGCATTTTGTGTCTTTTGTGTTTTTATGGACTGTAAAAATAATATTGTTGTAAACCAAATTCTCCCACAGTTAGGAACTTGATCTGGTGAAAGGCTACTCTTTTACAGATGTAATCCATTTCTCATGTAGAACCACAACTTGTAGACCCTGCACTTTGTATTAAATTAGCGGCTAATTCTGATAGATCTGTACAGTCTGTACTGTGCAGTAGAAAAAAGTAGTAATTTATTTTTATTGATATGTAGAGAGGAACAAGTGATAGTACAGAACACCACACAATAAGGCAATTAGATGTGATTAGTAAATGTGATTTATTAGTTCTGCAACAGTTTAAGTGCCAGGTTCCATACATAATTTACATGACTGTTGTGATCAAGTTTTTGAAAATTCTGATGAATGTGAATTAAAGTTTGCAAGATGTCAAGCTTGGTTTCTTCTCACTCATTTAATAATCTCAGTCAAAGTTTGTATACAGTAAGTGTAGAAATCAAACCCTGAAGGCTTTGACAAACTTGTTGATACTCATAATGTACATACTGTACAGACTTACAGTACAGGTATATATTTTACTTAACAGACAATACTACAAAGACCTATAACTTTGTAGTACTGGGGGGGGGAGGCGGTGGCTCTGTGCCTGTGGCTAGAAGGTTGCTGGTTCAAATCCCGCAGCTGGCAGAGGAATCCTACTCCGTTAGGGTCCTGAGCAAGGCCCTTAACCCCAACTGCTCCAGGGGCGCCGTACAATGGCAGACCCTGTGCTCTGACCCCAGGCTCTCTCCCTATTTGTGTGTCTCTGTGTCTCATGGAGAGCAAGCTGGGGTATGCGAAAAGATAATTCCTAATGCAAGAAATTGTAAAGGGTTAATAAAGTGATGTTATATGTTAACTTGAACCTAATGCATTCATACTTCAAATGCTCAGCACCTGAAACTCAACTGTTATCAGTCAGCTATCAGGTCAGTTGAAAGGCCTAGACATACGTCTATAGGTAAATCTAGTTTTACAGAGGTAATACATTTATAACAGAGACTCTCAAGTCTCCCAAACCCTGAATGTATTTTCCAGAGCTTTCTATGTATACAGTATACACTGTATTTGACATCCTGTTAATTTGACATGGGTCAAGGAGAAATTAGACCATGTGGAAATATAAGATCTATAGATATAATTATGTCATTCCAACTTTTGGAATGGAAGATAATTTTAAAACTATATAAATCAATTCTTCCATTCCGGGCACCAAGCAGGATACACCATGGACAGGATGCCAGTCCATCACAGGGCACCCACAAATACAAACGCACACAATCACAGCAGGACCGACTTTCCCAGAAGCCAAGTAATCTACCAGTATATCTTTATACTGTGAGAGGAAACTGGTGTCATAAATTGCTATATTTATTGTATAAATTAGTTTTGTCCATTAAAAATATATTAAAATGCTTCTTTTTTAAAGCTGATGTGAAAGGTTTTTGTGTTTGAAAGGAGATCACCATTCTGCCTGTACCCTTTTTATTATTTTTCAGTGTAACTAAAGGAGAGAAAAACATTATACAAACATATATTATTATTCCAGTGCACAAAACAAAGACCTGTCACTACAGAGAACACATTAAATGCCAGATATACAATGATTAGTTTTCTTTGTGGCTGTATTTTGACTGACTTTAGGACTCCGTACTATGTACACTATTTGCAGTGAAGTGGCATACTTTTACCTTTGATTTTATCATATTAGAACTAGTGGAAGACCTAAACATTGCTGATAATATAGCACTAATGTCCTCTAAATTGCAGGACATACAAAATAAAAAGCAAAGGCTCTGAAAACACAAAACACACTAGGCTCTGCCTAAGCATAAAGAAGACTTGGATAATGAAGATTAAGACATTCAGTGCTTAATCATGAAGTGCAGATGGATCCATAATGACTTGATGAATGATCACTTTTGTGGTCAGACTAGTCGATAATCACAGCTCAGCTGGTGAAAGTATTCAGTCAAGATATAGAAAGCCAGGACAGCATTTCACTGACTCAGAGATATCTGGAAGACCAAGCAACACAACCCAAAAAGCAAGATCAGACACTCCAATTGCCATCTTGCTGTTTGGTAGCAAAAGTTGGCAAGAAATAAGTGAGTGACTGTTGCTTTTCTCAACAGTTTTCTCCAGAAGGTCTGTCATATCTAAACTTGCCAAAGAAGATATTAAATAAAGACTCTTTCCTGAATAAAGGATGCCAGTTTATTGCACAGGAGACAAAAATGAACAGACTTTGAAGTATTGCTGTGAGTTGAGGATGGGAGGAAAAACATCCCCAAGGCCACTTTTCTTTCGGTACACTAGGATGATGAATATTGCAAGAAAACGTAGCTAATGAACGTTACTAGACAACGAAAATACTTAATAAATTAAATAAATTTTATTGATTGATCTAACATTTATAGCTCTTCTAATGATGTTGTTGGATAATTCAACAGAATGCAGAAGAAAATTTTCAAACTGTTTGATCACTGAAACAACACTGAACAAAATGGGAATGAATAAACAATTTTGATTTGTTTTGTTTTGTTTTGTTTACTGAATAACCTTCCAACACTATGTTAGGTTACAACCGATTTGTACTGGTAGAAAAACCTTTTAATTTTTTTTTATTTAGTTAGTTCTTTAATAAACCCTGTTTTCCATTACTGGTCAGTTTCTGTAGTTGGAGTTTTACAGCAGCAATTCGAGTGATGTGTCTTTTTCAATGGGATCACAATAGTAACCCAGCTGGAATTTAACCCTACTGCTTTTCTGATTGATTCCATAGCTCTAACCACTACTTCACACTGCTGCTGACTTCTCATTGGAATTTTCTATGGAACAGCCAGACCAAAAGCACAGAACCTACCACTTCTTTTGCAAAACAAGCAAAAGTACAGTTGGTCTAATGTCATCTACTGTATGTATATCTTTAATATATTAAAGTTCAGATATAGGTCACTGCATAATCTTATAATGCAAATAAGTCAGTCCCCTTTGACATAATAAAAGTATTTAAGGACTCACATAAATGATTGTGGCTAAAAATCTAAATTTGTTATAGCGAAACAGTGTTGTTCTCATAATTAGTGTTGATTTCTTATGTTTTAAAAAGATATACTGTAGTGAAAGTCTGATTAATGCTGGATGTGTAACCATATGTACACTGACCAAGGGTGAAAACAAAATTGCTACTGCTTGAAGAGGGAGTAACACTAATGTCTTTAGTGGTCTGGACTGTCCTTACTGTTTTTCTGTTCTACAAATTTGTTTGCAAGATATATTGAAGCAGCAGGGCAGAGTAATTACCTCAATCAGTCTATCAGCACATTAATCTGAGCTAAACCACAGGGAGTAAATGAAGCAGAAAGACACCCAACCGAGAAATATGACTTTTGTTTGTGGCATTCTTATACTTAGTTTAAATGCTTCAAAAATGTGATCTACATAATTATTCCCAGGGGTCACAGAAAAAGCATCTGTAATGAAACGCAACAGAATCAGAAGAAGAAAGACTTGTGATGTATTTAAATGTGATTCTGGTAGAAAATTAGAATGTTTGGGGAAAAAAAAGTTGTTCAGATCTTTAGATAAACTTATAATTTTGAGAACAGATTCTAAGTAATTTTAAAAACAGAAAATAATAGTGAAAATGCTGATGATGTAGGATTGGGTGACTCGAATCGGATTCTCAGACTTGATCCACATTCATCGTGTAAAAACAAATGGAAATCATTCTTGATCCATCCCGAATCAGAGACTATTAATAAAAATATGACTGTGGTAATATTGTCCATTCCCCAATCTTTTTTAAAGGTATTTTTTTACAAATTCTGAATCCTTACATTAAAATAGTCCTAGACATTGAAAAGAGAGGGATTTTTAAATTATGAGGATAATGAGAAGGAAATATTAAAAAGCTTGTACATATGCAGTACATGCCATCTGAAGATTAACCTTACTAAGCTATGAGAGGGCATCTTGAAATAACACACAGTTAGCATACTAATAGTAAAAGACATGAAAATACCATCACCTTGATGAACATTAGGTACTCCATTAACTGTTAAGAATAATATATTTCATTATGCTCTGCTTGTAAAATTAGATCATATTTAAATCTGTTTTAATGTTTTGCCTTTGTTGAGAATGGGGCTACAATTTAAATGATCTAAACAACTATGAAGCTAATTGTTCACTGAAAGCATCTTGTGTCTGCATAATTCAGTCGCCCCTGGACACAAATTGTACTGCAAATATGTTCAGACAATTTAGTAGCTCTGCTAATTAAATTTAGTAGCTTAATATGGTCAGACAAAAAGACAAAAGCTTACTAAATAAGCTCATGAATATCCAAAGTTGTATTACCCCTTGTGGGGTAGATTTCTTGAAATATCTTTGTCGTTGAAACAAGAACCAGAGACATTTTTTGGTTTGCTTTATGCATTTGACTAAGTTTTTAAATAAGAATGTCTGAAATCTTCTTTTTCATACTGTATATGGAGTCAAAAAGTGATTTTTAGTTGTCAGTGACCAATTAACGTATTTTACATCAATTTGATCGATTGTTTTCATATTCCATAAGGAGCTGTCTATGGCTGTGAATCACAATATAATACATCAAGTTACTATTTACTATTAATTACACAGCCTAACAATGTAATCCTGTTGCAATATAAAGGACTGTACACTGTTGACAGCTAAACTTGTATTTGACACTTAAGTTATTAGCTTTACACAATCAAGCTAGGTTACATGCTCCTTACATATAATAGGATCATGGTTAGATGTAGTATGTTACATACTGTAGAAAACATATTGCACAAGATTAATAGTGAACAAATCTTAGATTTGTTGACAAAAATAAATGATGCCAAAGCATCATCAAAATTTCCTAAATTTTCCAAGTTAAAAATTCTTTTTTATTTATTCTTTATTTCTAAATATATGAATAACACAAAACATTAATATAGCATGTGCAAAGCAAAAATTCAAGCAACATTGACAGAACAATATTATGGTTAGGGTAAATGTGAAGTGTCTTTCTTGTTGCATTTAGTATAATATATAATATATATAAATATTTAGTTTATGCAATAGTTCTAGTAACTTAACCAATTATGGAATTGCCAAAGTGCTGAGCATGATTAAGGCCTAGAAAATATCTGCCAACACTACTTATAGACTGAAAATTCAATATTTATACTCTGTAATCCATAAACAGAGCATTAACACAATGGAAGTCTTGAATATTAAGCTTGTTTTCCATTTAAAACTTGCAAGACATTCAAAAGCACTCATCTTGAAACTATTAGCTTCCGGACTGGGCATTCAAATTAAATATATATATATTTGATATATTATATTCATATATTATATAATATTTTAGGAATTATATTAATATTAATTAACATAAAATAATAGGAAGTGTTACCCTCAAGTGTTCAGCCTTCATCTTCTTCAGCTTCTTCATCATCATCTCCTAAGCTACTTCTATAACACCCTCTAAAATCAAAACTATTTTATACATGTAGTACACACCATTTTGTTAAAAACAAAGTCTCCCAAAATATCTTTTTCAAACATACAGTATTGCTTTGAAGCCTGATTTTCAAATATGGATATGGAATTCTATAGAGAGAGATATATCATATACTTTCATTATGTATGAAACGGTTAGAGTTCAGATGCAATTTTAATCAGGTTAGAACCATCAATCTACATTAGCACTGGACAATTACATCAACCACCAGACTGCAAAAAAAACTCCATAGATCACTGTCTGATAGCTCAGCATCAACCCATAATACAACTATCCACAGTGAAACAGTGTTACATGTGGTGATTCCTTTGCGGTTCTCACAGTAGGAGAGAAAACTGGATCTGAAAATCACATCAGCTCCTTCCTTAGCCTTTTTAGGATAAAAAAAGCTGTAATCAGGAAAACAGTGCTGTTTCCTCCTGGGAGTGGTGCTTGATGGCATGGTAACAGTTTTAATGACAAAACACATTGAAAGACCTCCAAACCAAGCAAGACCATAAGTCCAGACAAACATTATTGAAACACTAAAATGTTATTTATTGATTATTGATATATATATAGATTTAACAGTACAGTGTATCATTGATTTGAGAACAAGTGTGTTTGTGTTGCTAACAAGAAAAGAAAAAGTCAAATTTTTTTATTGTGCCAAGGGAAAAAGGTAAAGTATTGCCCTTACCTAAATCAACCTACAGAAAACATCCATTAAAGGAATAAAAAATCCCTTCATCCATCCATTCATTAAGCGTAGTGCTCTTGTGGCTATGTCTGCACGTTCCAAAAGCTGCAAAATATGACCCAACATATTTGGATTTTCATGTTGGCAGAAATCCTTCCTCATTATTTATATACCTTAGTTTGAGAATAATATGTAAACTAACATATACAAAAATATAATTATACACAATCAGCCATTATAAATAGGTAATAATTTGCATTGCAAAGGAGAGGTTTATACGTAATTACACCAGCAGTCAGTTGATTGTACCAAATTAACTCTTCTCATGCAGAGTTTGAATTCTGAATTAATTGCTCCCAAAATATAATGTGCTATGAAAAATTCATGGGGATAACATATGCAAAGTGCTTTGTTTATAGGTTAGTTTTCAGCCATGTAATGTGGGCAAATGATATTTGTCTGTTTAAATTCAAAATCAATAGTTGTTTTCAGCTCTGATCTGAATTATTTTTTAATATTAGTCAACCCTTACCGATACTACAACTAACATTTTCTGGAACTTGATCTGGCTTATAAGATACAATCACAGAGGGCTTGTGAAAATGAAATGCCCACAAGGCAGGCATGTGATTCAGAAGGGGAGAATAAAACTTGCTCATGCTGTTCAGATAGAGTTTATTTTTATGGTTGACTAGCCATGATTTAAAAATGTTGCCTGTTTACTGCAGCCTTCTGAATGAAAGAGCTTTCATTGAAACACATGTCCACAATGAAGTACAGGGCTCCCTGATGTGTCATCAAGGGGTGTCCAATTACATGCAATTGAAAGAGAAATATGTCTGTCATTTACAAACAATAATACACTCCTACTGTATGTGATAAGATTGCCATCAAAGCTATTTTGTGTTTTTTGTTTTAAGAATGGCATAGAAACTCTTGAAGCCAAATGGCCTTGCATTGGTAACAGATTATTTGACTGTAATAAGCATCTGTCTCTGATGTTTGTTCTTATTATTCTCACTCTCTCATCAACACCTGTTCAGTAATTACATGGCCACTGGCACAGTGGCCAGACTACAGGTGTAGGCTCTGCAGGGACAGGGTCATTACGATCACCAGGATTCTCCATCTGGTGCTAACAAAGTGATGGGTTTCTGGGCCACAAAGCTTTCTCACCTGGGAGGAATCTGTTTCTCTTTCTGAACGTGGGTGAAAGAGCACTGCTATGGAACACTGACTGTTTCGCCTCATTTGCTTCCTAGTCTGAGCTCCCGTCTATGAACTGTGCAAACACTTCACTTCTGTAATGGAATCTCAAGATCACTTTCTTTACTTCTCAACTATATGGAGTAGAGCTGC
This sequence comes from Atractosteus spatula, assembly GCF_055471065.1. Taxonomy (NCBI): domain Eukaryota; kingdom Metazoa; phylum Chordata; class Actinopteri; order Semionotiformes; family Lepisosteidae; genus Atractosteus; species Atractosteus spatula. Next base: position 50,435,776 of record NC_142709.1, on the reverse strand, counting down.
AAAGGACAGTTCATTGGGGATATCTGATTGTTCCAAGTGAGTAATTTCAAGAATCCATGGGGAAAGGAAAATATTAACAGGGATACTTCAAGTTTTTTCTAGTCTTATATTTATGTTTGAGTGTGGAATTTTGGAGTCTAGTTTGAATCCTTGAAGTGCAAGAACTGAGCTCAGACAAAATAAAATATATAAGGTTTACTAGTGCAAGAAAAGTGTAATAGGGCTTTTACATTCTTTCAGTCAATGATGTAATCCCCTAGGAAATTGCTGGCTTTGAACTGTCCCAGGAAGGGGGCCTTTTGGTGTATCTGAATTTATTTCTGTCTCAAGGAGGCACTATGGGGCCTCTGCAGTAGAATGAACCTGAGAAACAGTGTGTGAATACCAGCAGGGGTCAACACTAACTAGAGATACAGTTTAATTTATCACAGATGAGAGTGAACTTTGCCAAAAGTTTATGACTAACGTCTGAATGACTCATACCGAATGATTTTGTGCTGGATCACTGACTACATACATGAAATATCATGTATGTACTGTTGTAAGTTAATAATATGCCAAGTATACTGTATGATAACAGAACTGCAGTATAGTAAGCATTTTTCAGCATAGTAAGCTTACAGTATAGTAAGCAAAAAAAAATTTAGTTGAGAAAGAAACATCAAGGCAAGATGCATAACTATTCAATGAGAGCCATATTGCCAACAAAGGTGGCATTGGGATTGTAAATGTAATATAACAATGATCCATTGCTTCTGGCTCCATTCATATTTCATAATAACTTTATCCACTTTGGTTGTGTTTTGTAGACATACAATTAAGTTATACTGATGCCATTAAAGATGAACATTCCACCATTGTAAAAACAATTTATTGAGAATTGTAAACAATGCTCATTGAGTAAAATTTAAACAATGATTATTTCCAAGTCACTGAATAAAAAAATGGACAAAATGCAAAAAAAAATCTTTGAAAAAATATGTTTTAAAAAAATTAAGACAAATACATGATGAATAAGAGATGTGCGGGTTTGTGTGTAATGACTTATTGTCACGGATGTTGGAAGGGACGAACCGTGGAATGGCAGGAGAGCAGAAAAAGGCCCTATGCGAAGCAGTGGAACGGGGGATTAGCTCGGGCTCAGCAGTACAGGAGTTCAGGAAATGCCGTATAGAAACCTATGCCCTTAGGCCACAGACGGAGCGGCGGCCTGGTGCTAGGCAGGTCTCAGGACATTCGAACGTCAATGCTGAGCGAAGAGGAATGAGTGACACAGAAATATATAGCCCCAGACAGAGAGACACCGGAAGGACAGCAAAGCACAGGAAACTAGGGACAGGACAGAGTATGAGCGCCCTCTGGCTGCAGAGGGCATGACACTTATCTATTTGAATTGGTGTTGATTTATCAAAGAAAATGCAGCCTAACATAAATATTTTTCAACATTTTGAAAATACTGAATTTTGTATTGAAAATGAATGTCATTATTTCAGAAAAGGATGTGTGCTTTGCAACCTCTGGTACTGATGCGCTTGAACAGACAGATTATCACGTTTTCCAGGATATTTTAGGTACACATTAATGTCATGAAACTCAAGCTTTGCCTCAAATGCACTTTGTAATAGGATGAAAATACAAAGTTTAAGAGGGCAAAAACCCAGTGCTCTTTATTACTTATCACAGTCTCTACTAGAACATTTACAGTGTGATCTGAAGAAAGCAAGAACCAGCTACACCAGATGGTTTCTTAACGTTTTCTACAGTTTGCATTTAAAAATAGTTCAATAGATATTTAATTTTTAATGTTCTGTACAATATTGGACATCATAGCACTCTTTAGCTTTCAATTTCTGTACACAAACATATATATATAGTACATATACAGTATATAAGCATGCATATTCCATACAATATCAAATACAGACACAATCATTTTTCCATTGTAGATCTGTGACGTTTTGTAATTCTTGGTTGGGTGTTCTGAGTGAGTCACAGCTAAACTAATAACTGGGGGTAGAGCCTTTTTCATTGATGATTTCTGTTAATATGTTGTGTTTCGCAGCACAAACGAGTCTAACACGAACCTCATAATCATCTCATTTGTAAATATACATTCTAAAAATCTGTTGCTTAAAAAGAAATATCCAGCATGCTGAGAGTTTTCATAGGTTTCATCACGGTTTTTGGTTTCAATTAGACAAGCTGAGAAGTAAGTGCTAACTCTGGGTGTAATTATACAGTATAATTATTTTTGGATATGCTTTATTTTGTACAGTTCAGCTGATAAATTTACTCACTTAACAGGAATGATTTATGTAACTCTTAGCATCCAGTTTGTTCAATGGGGATATTTCTACAGTGCCCTTAACAGTGTTATGGTTTATAAACCATATTGGTATAAGAGGATTTTCTCGTACAGAACAATTAAAGGATTTTTTCCAAAAATGGTACTATATCTGCTGGCTTTTATATAGCTCATAGAAAAGCCTAAAATACTCTACATTCTTCTCTTTTATTAAAAAGGATGCATGTTTTTTTTTTGTTTGATTTGGGATGAGTACTTTTAGACAAGGCAACACTCCAATATGTTAAACATGATCAAATAGTAAATATTTTGCTATTTTTATGTATACATAACACAGCCATAAACTGTAGATTTACATTTACCAATGCTGTAGAGATTTATTGAAGGATTTAAGGTAGTTGTAAATTTATGGGAAGGCTATATAAATCAGGCACAAAGCAGTAGTTATAAAAATGTATGACTATGATAGCACTGCACCAGAATTGTTAATAAATAGGACCCCTGAGTGTCTTTCAGTCATATATTTCTACCTTTATTTGCAATAAAAGCCATTCTTTAAATCTGATACATGTCAACAACTTTCTCAATATAAAAAAACCCAATTTAATCTGTTTGTGTTGAAAATTGCACACGGAAGACCACCTATATTTTTATTTCTTAGGGTTTGGCTCAGCTGAAACAGAAATCTGAATTTAATTTAATCTTTAGTAATATTTCCATCATTTCCACATCACATGTAGGCATGACTCTAGAGAAATCATATTGAGCAGACTCTGAACTGCAAACTGTTTACCTGTGAGATAGTCTTCTTGTGTAAAAATTGCCAATGCATGTAAAATGCACTTTCAGCAACTCTTCTCCGAATGCAGGATAAGAACATGGCTAATTTAAATACCCAACCCTATCTTTACCTCTGTGTTGAACATGTTTTTAGAAATGAGTGTGTTCTGAGAATAAAATTGCTTCACAGCAAAGGGTAAATATCTTTACGGTCCAACATAGAAAATTCAAATAAAATGTGAATCGGAAACTAAGCTACAGTGTGTTTTTAATCATATAGCTAAATATAACATCAACAAATAAATACTAGCCAATAGATACTGTAAATGAAAACTATATACAGTATATAATTTGAAAAAGTTTAAATGAAATATATATTTCTTCAGCAAATTTATTGATTTCCTCTTTACTGTGATACCATAATTGTACTGTTGTTGTTTTATCTTATTCGTACAGTATATTGTGTCTCATTTGTAAGTTTAGGTGTTGTTACGAGCACAGCTGGCACCAGTTAACTCCAAATGATTCAATCTTCATTTCACAACTTTTCCCTGCTATTATTTAAACCCTCTGCTCACTGCTACTGGCGCTCGGTATTAGCATTTCATCTGCCTCCTGAGCTCCTCTCGTCCTCCTTTCCCGAAACCCTCTCTACCTTGTCTGGATCCCCTCACCTACAGTACGACTCTTTGGCTTTGGATTTCTCGCTACCTCTTGCTCGTCTTGCCCCTCAGGCTTCAGGAGCGAAGAACAGATAGACACCTGCCCACCACCTCTGCCTCTCTCCCTCTGATACCCAACTCACCAGCTACTACCCTCGGAGATAGAAAAGGCCACTGTCTTTCAGCAGAGGAGAGAATTAAGTGCCACCGTGAGGGTCCTTGCATGTGCTGCGGTTCCTTTTCTTCCTGTTTGCCCCCTCTGACACCGCGGCCCTCCAAGCAAAACTACATCTCCCAGGGTTAGTATCATTTCTGCCTCGCACCATACTTCCAGCCCTTCTCTCACCGTATGCCTCTCATGGGGAAAATGCCAACTCAATCTCTCAGCTTTTCTTGACTCAGGTGCAGGAACTTTCTAGATGCCGCCTTATTCGAGGATCAGAAGATCCCTTGTGTCCCTCTGTCACCCCCTCTCCAAGTCACCTCCCTTGACAGTTCACCACTCTCCCCTGGACAAATCTGCTGGCAAACTATCCCACTTACCCCTTCCATCGGGGCTACCCATCAAGAAAGCATCCAGTTCCTGTTCCTGCTCCTGGACTCCCCATCTCATCCCCCTTCTCTTGGGTCACCCCTGGGTTCGTAAACAAGACCCTCACTTTTCCTGGGCCTGCAACAAAATCGTTTTGTTTGCCTGACTACGTTCTGGCTACCTGGATTTAACCTCGCTAGGAATTACCAACCACTCTTTCTTGTCTCCCATCTTGGATACCTTAGCTTTCGGACCTTGTCTTGAGACCTGCACAGGGTTTATTAACAGCCCGTTGCTAACAATTGTTAGGAGTGACAGTTGAAGAAAGCCAGATTTTAAGCAATAAATACAGTAGTTCCAGTATTTATTTAATCTTACAGTGTGCCATTTGACAATATGTATCTCATAATACCATTCAAATTCATTGCAGGTCTCTGATAAATGAACCTCTGCACAGCAAAAAATATAAGCATTTATGTGCAACTATGTTTGTGCCAAGAACACAGATTATGCAAGACCAATTTTTACTATTATTTTTTCTAATATCCATGGGCTACCTTGGCATATTGCCTTATTAAAAGAGCATTGCACACAAAGGTAAGTAAAATGGTTTTAGGCAAAGGTAAATACTGTAGCTGCTAAAGCAGTTTTGGGCACAGTAGTATTCTGCTACATACAGTTAATATATTAACAGAAACCCTCTCAAAAACAGGTAGTTATTTTTCAGTACTTATCAGCCATTGGACGAGAAATGTTCTTGAGATCATGGGGAATTCCCAGATGTTGTCCAGACCAACTCATATCAGAATCACCCTGTCTGTAATTTTATTAATTTGTTCATAGTCTCCTTTTCAATGCACCTGCACGTTGTAATTGTGTTACTTAATGTTGTTTTATAGTTTTTTTGTTGCAAAGTTAGTTTAGTTGATTCACAGCTCATTAATGTCCCTGTAAGAATATTTTGTGAAAAAACACAATTCTTACACAGTGTGCCACAATGAGAAAGTATATATAAATATAAAAAGTATGCAATCTATTGTTCACAGTACTATTAATACAAGCCCAAACACAGTGTACTTCCGAATATGCCATTAAAAATAAAATCACTGAGTAGTTTTGTGTTCCTACAGTATGTCAGGACATGTTAAGAATTTAGATTTGTAAAACTCATTATTGAAACAGGCCTTAGCTGAGAGTACAACAGCATCACCTACAGGAGACTGAACCCCTAAATAAGAATTGTGTTTTCATGCTATTTTTATTCACATTGCAAGTCTTTTTTAACAAACAGAACAGATGACAGCTATGCAATAGCATTGCTGACTGCTAGTCAAGGGTTCTGAGAGCCTGTTAAAAAGATCGGCATAGTGCTGTTTTTTTATTGCATCCTCTTTTTTCGTATTAACTATGTATGGGGATATTTGCTGAGATTGACAAGAAGTGACGAACAGAATCATGATAAAAGAAGCAAAGGTCCTTGAAATAATAAGCAATTGGTTTACCTTTGAAAAGCTGGCGAATTTGAATTTCTTTTACTAATGTTACTATTTTAAAAACACAATCTTTGAAAGAAATATGCAACACATTTTTGCTTACTGTACATATTTCAATGCAGCATTACTTAAAACACTATCATTAAAAGAAAGAAACTAAATCAGACTTAATTCAGTTACCAAATTTCTGTTAATCTTTTTTTAATGTAGTCTCTTTATTTGCATGAAACTGTTCTGATTAACTAGATTATGTTTATTTCCACCATTTGAAGCAGATAAATCCATTCACTAACATATGTTAGTTCAGTTTCTAAAGCCCAGATTTACCATTAATCAGCAATGTCTTGAAAACATACCTAAACATACATGTTTCTCTGATTGGATTATTTGTATATTCTACTGTGCAACTCACAGTCAGTTTCGATTACACTAGATTGGCATACTGTATGTGAACTCTTTACCTCTTCCATTAAACTATGTCTCTGAATAATTCCCATAGATGATTTCTGCATACAAAACAACCTCTGAAATGAAGAATTTTAATTTTTTTATTATATTTTTTATCAATATTTTTATATTGATATAAGCACTCTTGGGAGTCCCTTTAAAAACATAATTTACTCCCCATATCTGTACAGTATATAAAAATCTCTGTCATGCTAAATGATCATTTGCATTTAAAGTAATCACTCTATATTTCTCACTAGTATTTTTTCACTGCCTTAAATTACTTTTACTAGTTTATGGTTGCAAATATAAACCCAGTAAGAACAAACAACTAGGATCCTTTTAGCAGTATGTGAAATTACAGTACATGTAAAGGGAGACCTCCATAGTCAGGGTCTATAAATAAATAAAAAAATAGAAAAGAGTACCCTAATGTTACGTGTCTGGTTTTATCAGTGGCAAAGGTATGATATAAACTGTGTCTGTTCTTTCTCAGTCAAATAAAAAAAATATTTTATTATATAGAAAACTCATAGTATTTTCTGCATTTCCTTTATAGTGAAAATACTTTATTAGCTTTAACCCTAATTGCTGAATTTAAATGTACTGTATATACCCTTTTAAAAACACAATTAAATCAATAAGACATACTGTAATACTAAGGAATTAGTACCAGCGCCTTTTATAGCAATAACTCAAATAATATCTGTGCACATGCACAAATGATAAAACCAGATGCTCACAATTTGTGTTTTACAACAAATGTCATTTAAAATTGATGTAAGACTTCAACTTATTTTGCAATGGCAGATAACTTTTTGGTCTTACAATGCACACCTATAATAGAGTATGGTTACAATATCTAAACTTGACTATTCCTTGTAACCCTCTGCAAGAAACAAGTGAAGGTGAGTATTATTGAAACTGACTAACTACACAGAGACTTGTCTCTGCAACTCTGCTAGCAAATGTTCCTCACTTTGTCCCCCTTGGGTTTCTTCTCAACATTCATCACCCCTCCTATTTTATGCAGTGCAATCTGTCTATAGAAGCTGCAGTCCTTCCTATTTTGCTCATGTCTCTACAGAGACAGGTTGAAGGCGGACAGAAATGAGCACTGTGACAAGGCAGCCAACTGGAATGCAGGCAGCAAACTGGTGACACTGTAGAACTAAAAGGCCACCTATGTTGCATTTACAGAGTAAGATTAAACTGCTTAGGAACTAAAAAGCCTAAAGACAGCAAAAACAAAAACGTTTGAAAGAATAAAAAAAAAACTTCATACCAGAAAAACAAACAGATGTTTTGAGTGTTTTTCTCTAAGACCACTCTACCTTTGTCTCATTAGATTTAGTTGTTCATTCATTAAATGTATCTTTGGAAAATGTACCATGTTTGTTAGGAAAATGTATTTTGCATAACTCATACTACACTTACAGTACTGCGGATTTGATGTTGTCGATGTATCAAGATAACTAGGAGGAGAAAGAGAAAAATGGCTTTAGATTTCTAAAGATTGCTTTCCCCAAGTTCTTGGGAAATCTGCCAAATTAAAAAAAAAACACTTTGGTTAACCTGAAATTCTTTTGTATTTGTGAGAGTGTGTGTGTCATAACAGTATCTCCCTGACATTCTTGTCTATTTCATGCATGATAGATTTTTATTGCCCGTTAAATTGTGTATTACCTGGGCTAAGTTACAAAATACACAATCTAAAACACCAACTCTCAAATTCTAACAATTTCAGAAAAAAAAATATTCTTGAAATATAGCTCAAGTCTATTTTTTCTTTCTGTAAATCACTTGCATCAATGCCCTGAGCAGAGGGCAGTCTTCCTGGAAAAACACATTGTTTTGTGGGATGCATTTTATCCAGAAATTGGTGTATAAGCCTATATGGAATCTAAACGTATTCTAAAATAGCCTACTGTAATCCACAAGACCTTTTAACATAATCCTCAGGTATTGTGAGCATAAAAACAATGTGGTATCTACTTTTAGTGCTGGAGAGGTACACATATCATAATGAGAATAGGGTTTGTGGTTTGTGTGGACATACTGTACTGTACACACAGGTGTGAATAAATGCTTTAGGGCATTGTGAAATTGTACATACTTTAAAATATCATATTGGCAGATCAGTATTAATAGTATTTTAATCCACTATATAATTAAAAAAAACTTTGCGTACTTAAAGTTCTCAGCTAAAACATTGTGCTTTCTTCTCTTTTCAGCATGGAATAAATCTATTACTTGTTCCTTTGCAGCCTATGCATGCTGACACAACTACCCACCTGAATACATAAATACATATAGTACATATACATTGTACATATACAATAAAAATAATGTTTTAGCAAACAACTGTTTGCTATTGTTCATGGCTGATATAATATACTATACTGTATATACTGTATAGTGTTATTAGAGCAGCAAAAGATACCAATCCTAGCATCACCTTTCCAAAATTGGTAGAAAAGTTTGAACATTTAGATTTTAACAATATTATACAGTATACATATACTAATATAAAGTAAAACAAGTGTTATACTGCATCATGTTCATAATGTAACAGAAAATCGTGATCAATAAATATCAAAGACTGTATTTTACAGTGCAATATATTTCTTGTCACTCGAGTAATATAAATCAATTATGAGTTCATCAGAGAAACAATAAAAAAATCAATTCAGAAATCTTGTTCTGAAAAGCTACAGAGAAAAATAAATTCATGGGATGAGGAATGAAGATCAATCACATTTTGCTTTTACCAAAATCATTTGGTAGTATAACTTGGGTAAACATATACAGTATAGACCAATACAGACATACAGTAAATAAAAATGTTCAATTACATAATTATTAATATATAAATTTACCTTTAAATCCAAATATTTTGCAACCTGCCGACATTCAATGTTGTTTACATATATTTTATGCAAAAAATTAACTGCCATTAGCGCTATTAGCACCTATTTACATTTTAACAGTTTTTCATACTCTTGTTGTTATAAAGTTAAGTTTTTGATGGTATCTTGTTGTCTTTGTCACTCAGCTATCAAAATTGTTTTCAGGTACTTACTGTAGATAGACATGATATTTCCAATTCATGTCAAGATCCTTTCGAACATGTTCTTTCAAATGCAAATCCAACAACCATCTGAGTACTCTATAAACATTGCTGAATTCTCGTCAGGGTCTGCCTGATTAGTGATTAGTACCCTTAAGCTCAGCACCATCTTGTAGCCTGATCTCTAAACAAGCTAAGCATGGTTGGGTCTGATCAGTATACTAGGACGGGAAACATCCAGTAAAAACATATAACCACTGTTATTATTAAGAAACTTTCCTGTGACTTTGTATATACCACATTGTTTACTTTTCATCTTTGTTTTTGAGTGGCCTACTTGCTTGTCTGTGCTATTCAATGGATGGTGAGTTAAAGAGATTATTATACTTCTCTGTTTAAATATCCAGCAAATGTCGTGGCTATCCTTCCAGTCAGCTGCTGAAGAAAATGACAATTTCTGCTTGTTTAGGAGTTTGGATATTACCCAACAGACCATGAAATTGACTCATTTTTTCACACTGTGAATCAATTGACTATGACTAAAATAATATCAAATTCTTAATCCTATTTGTAGGTATTAACATACTGTATATTCATGTGACATCTTTTGTATTTTTTCAAACACAGAGAACTGTGCAATGCAATTGTTTTATCTTTTCATTATGAAGTCTTGTTTCTGGTACACTTTTCTTAGTTTTTACCACTTTCTTTGACCTGTACCATTCAACTGTTTAGATCTGTTCTTCCCTTGTTTATACACTATAACTCTTAGATCTGTATCACAGTATCTAAAAATATTGTAGATTGTTATAAAAGATTAAAACCTTTGTGCTTTATCCTTTGTTGAAGACAAAGTTTACGCAGATGGAAGTACAAAGTGATAGTATTACGCCATCCCAGACAACTGTCCTAGGGAGAACCTTCCTTCTGTGGGATGCCCTGAGCTGAGACAGACCCAGGACCGTGGTGGTGCTGGTGTTTCTCTTGGGTCAGATTGCTGTTTGTACTCTTTGATGAAAGACAAGGATCCCACAAGGAAGTGAGGGATAACAGCAGGAGGGGAGTGAAAACAACTGCTAAGGAGGGATTATGTAAGTAAAATTAAATTCCTCACTTTGCCCCAGTGACTATACATGAGGTTCAAGCATTTATCATTTATTTCTTCTTATCTTCTTGCATTTTTTTGTATTTTACTATTGCAAAACACCTTTGGAAAAACAGAAAATATTTATGTAATGTGGGAATAAAATCTTCATTGGAATGTTATACCGTAATTTGGGCATGGTTTGTGCTCTCCAAATCTTAAAGACAAAATGCATATGGACAATGTGTGAAAATCAAAATGCTGCAGAAAAGATATAGCCCTTTAAATACTTCCTAGAACTCAGAAACCTATTCAGGGAGAAAATGTATTGCAAACAGGAAAGATATATGCTTGTTGAAGGAATCAGCTAATAGAAGAACCCTAGGCAAGGAAAGAAACAATAAATAACCTCTGTTAGGGTTTTGCATGTTAGGTTAAATGACTAGGGAGAGTGAGTTGTCTTGGTGCAATGTTTCCTTGATGGAAACTAAAAAAATGATTAAGCTTTTTGCAAAAAAATCCCAGAACAATTCTAACTTGAGAAGAAACTGAATCATGAATAATACCTGGAGGCTCTTATACTTTTAGTGCTTTCAGTATCTTTTCAAGACAAAAATTGGGGATGACTGAAGACAAGTTTTTAAATTGCTAGAATAGAGAGATTCACTGAAAACATGGGCATAAGGAAGTGATAATATGTAAAACGCAAAGGGTTTCAAAGTTTAGATATAATGTTCAGTCACTGGATTCCAGAAAGTATGTTTGATTTGTTTTTCACTTCAGGCAATATGTCTGTGGTTTTAGTGATAGAAAAATATTTTAAACATGTGAAGAGGTCCATCCACCAATATACTCATTATTAGAAAGTTTCTCAGGAAGCAGTGCAGAACTGAGAGCACACAACCCTTCTTTCCACTGGACAGAACACAAGTATTGTATGTAAAGATTTTTTGACACTCCCGAATTCAGAAACAGTGATTTTTTTTATTATGTTCCTACCCACTTTGGAATAGCCTAATGTATCTTCACTTTTCAAATCTCAACAACAATCCTTGTAACACTTTGGAAAGAACAAGAAAGAGCTCTTAAAATCACCCAGCAAGCTGCTCATCTTTTGACTCTCTAGGAATCTGTAGCCCTGTACAGTAGACTCAGTACAGAACTTCCATTGGACTTCATGTTCAAAGTCAAGGGAGTCCTGTTAGGTTCACCCCAATCCTATGGGCAAAAGTCCTTTCTCAACAGTTCCTCGGCAGTACCTGGAGTAACGCAAAATTAAACAGGGTAACACTTAACAATATAGCCAGAGCAACTTCATTTCTGAAATTTAAGTATAACCAGTATGAATTTCATTATAATGATTATACAGTGCATTCAGTATACCAGTCAAAGGGAACTATCCATAGGGTTGCCATGAGCCAATACCGACACGATGGCACTCATCCCACCCCCCCACCCCCCATAACAGTCAAAAAGATCAGAAGTACAGCCTCCCTAAACACAAAAACAAAACAAGCACCTATGTTGTTGACAAAATGATTTATCGTATAGATTTTAACAGAACGTTTTTGCGAAAGTTAATCAGGTGTGATTGCACTTTATTTAAATAACTTTAATACAGTTTCAGAAAACTTATAGTTTAATTATAGGGTTTACTGGTAGTATATTCTTATAACATAGAATACTTTCAAATAGTGCAGCTGTAACTGTAATGTTTGCTTAAAGGCTTCCAAAATTTGTTATCTAATTTATCATAACTGCCACATTCTTATTCACTTTTTTGGATTAAATTATTGAGTCATCATTTCATGATGCAATTGAATAAGTGACTTGAAATGACAGAGTTATTTACAAGAAAAAGTACTATCACAACGCATGCTGTTTTTGTTTTATTTTATATGTTTAGACAACATTATTATGTTTTTTATTTCATTCTGGTGTGTTAATGTGCAGAAGATGTTTCCATTCTCTACTGGTAATGTAATTCCTGATACAGCTACAAAAAATAATTATACAGTATATATAATACATCTATTTAAAAAAAAACCTTTTTTGAATGTCAACAGTCAGGCACTGATGTTTCTCTTTTTGACTTACAATCTCCATCACTCTTTAAAAATGTATGTGTCAGAATATGTTAATCTGTTTCACACAGTCCCTTATCTACATAGCACCTTGCATATTTGCATATCATCATGAGGGATATCATGTTAAAGTACATCTTGTCAGTATAAATTTAAAGCTAAATGTTAACCGGTTTTAGTAAGATAAGTAGGAGACCCAATTGTAACATGGAATTACTAACCCAGCTGACAGCATTGGGAACAATTCCAAACAGTTGTGCTTTATATTGATTTATATACGAAATGTAATTGTGCGTGACTGGGGATTAGGTATATTACTTTTTTGACAATGCATAATTCTAATTAGTAAATAAGCCTCTTTAAGAACACATTTATGCATTTATTTATGAATGCTCTGATAGGAAAAGATTATCGACATGTCAGATTTGCTTTCCCATGACAATACTACTAGGACTACTACAATACTACTAGTTTATTATTGATTAAATGTGTGTTCCAATGAGCTTTCTGTGTGCTTACACCACTGACTTGCTGGATCTTCTTGGGTAAGTGATCTGTTCACATTTAGCTATCTTTACCCTTTATCCCAACTTCTAACATTTTTTTAACAGGGCAAGCTACATTTACAGTACATATTATTTTAGAATGTCCTTCTTTTTGCATTAAGAAATTGTCAATTTGAACTTAGAAATATGCTGGAGAATTGCTCAGTGTATTTCTGATTTCAAGTTAAAAAAATAAGGTAGAGGAAGCAATGCAGACTTTAAGGTCTTGCAAGTTTTGTACATCGTCATGACCATTATCACATTACAGCCTGCTACTGTAGTACATTAGTTGTAAAGTAGGTGAGATACTTCCTCCCTGGTTCGTTCCTCCTAGCCATAACTGGCTCATTTAAATTCCTGGTCACCTACTGTATATCTGTAGCTCTCTAAAATGGCACATCAACACAGACCATCTCATCATGAAGGCACATCACAGATTGTACTTCCTCAGACAATTAAAGAAGTTTGGAGTCAGTCAACACCTCCTTGTCCAATTCTACACAACCATTATAGAGAGCATTCTGATGTCTTCTGTCTCTGTCTTCAACGCATTGTTACGAAGACCTCTAAGATCACTGGAACTGCTCTCTCCTCAGTTGAATCCTTGTACACCCAACGTACCACCATTCCTGTTAACAAGATTATTGTGGATCCATCTCAGCCCGCTCACTACTTATTTCAGCTGCTCCCCTCAGGTAGTTGTTTCAGATCACTTCACGTTTCAAGAACAGTTTCTTCCCGACTGCTTTTAGGTTGCTCAACAAGTAATCTGCCCCAGCCATCAAAAACGTAGCAGTGTGCTTTATGACCTGTATCACATTTAAATTGCACTGGTTTTTCTATGTTTACATTTGCCTATTTGTCTATGCTTACATTGCAAGGCATCAACTCTGCATTTTATTTGATTATAGAGTGAATTTGTTTGAATTTATTATTTGTCATCCTGTATTTTACTAATCTGTATTGTATATTGTGCATTCTGGTCCTTTATTTATATTCTGTATGTTATTGTTACATGTCAAATGTCTGTAGCAAAGCTGTACCAACAACAATTTCCACCAGCTTTGGTTGTGTGGCAATAATTCTATTCTTTTCTGTTCTATTCTCATGAGTGAGGGTGTTGTGACAGTGCTGATCTTCAGCCAGCGCTGTGTCATTTTCTCAACCAGGTGCATTAACACCAAAGTACTAAGTACGCTATCCTTTCATAATCATTGGCTTGTTTTGTCTTTATTAGAATTTGACTGAATTACTAGTATTTTTACAGTGTGATTTGTTTTTCCTAAATAACTAAAAGCCAAAGAGGTGTTAGACTTCAGGCAAACACTGAAATGATAATACAGTATAAACATCCAGTTTTTGAAAGCATAAGCTGTTAAAAATATCATTATTTTCTGTAACCCAATCAGATTGTGTTGAGGTTAGCTTTTTCATTTTTTCTGAAGTGATGTTCAATGGCCTACTTTTTTTAAATGGGTTGCTTTCACATTCTAGAAGATTAGCATTGCGGTTTTTAAAACCAAAGCAAAACAGATGGTAAGTGTTGATAAGGAAAATGTATTTAAACATGAGTAAAGCATTAATGAATATTGAAATATGAAACTGGAGAAATTTCAAACAGATTTTAATAAATGTACATTTCCCTGTGTGATAAGCTGTGATATGATTTCAAACAAGTTATATTCTGTTGGATTTTAACAGCAAATTAAGTACAATAATTACTTAATATGCAATTAATATACAAAGAAAAGCTTTATTTAATCTTTATATTTATATTTTAATATTCATGACAGAGACAACTAAGAAATGTTTAGGGAAAATATATCAGCATACAAATATTAAACCTTTAAAGAAATGTCAGTGTACTGCGTATCTCTTTTCTTTCACTGTGTGAAAGATGAGATAAAGAGGAGGAGAATATGTGGACAAGTGACTGTAAACTGACAAACTAAGTTCTCTGAAGAATGTCAGAGGCTACAGTAGTTATTAGACTGGCAGACTGCCAGTATCTATAAATAGGAAACACATTTCCATAGTTACATTATCATTTGCCTCCAGATGAACTGAATAGCAAATTGCATGAATAAAATAGCTGATTTAATATGAGTATAACATACAATTTGTTTTATCATTAAATTGTGGGGTGAAAAAAGGTTGGGACTAATAATATGGACAGATATTACACTAAGTGCTCAATTATAATAAAAACAAAAAAAATAATTTGTGAATCAAAAAGCTGTAGGAAAAGAATTCAGAAGTTGAGACTGTCTCAAGAGAAGTAATATAGCATCCATTTTAGTGCTGTGAATCATTTTTGTTATTAATTTGCACTTTTATGTTCAAATCCAATTATAGATACTACTAAATTCTTCTGCCACTTTGTAAACAAATGTACACACGAAATTTAATATTCCCTGTATGTAGACAGTAATGGGTAGCACTGTGACACATTGGTAAGCATTGCTGCCCCCCAGCACTAGGGCCCTGGATTTAATTCCTTGGCTGCTACAGTACCTCTGTGGAGTCTGTATGTTCTTACCCTTGTACATGTGGGTTTCCTCTGGGTTTTCTGGTTTTCTCTTATAGTCCAAAGATATACTGGAGAGTTAATTGGCTGCTGAGAAAATTGGCCCTGGTGTGTGTGTTTGTGTCCATGCCTGCCCTGTGATGGACTGGTGTCCCAAACAGGGTGTATACTGCCTTGCGCCTGTTGTTTGTTGGGATAGGCTCTAGTTTCCCTCAACCCTGAGGCAATTAGAAAATGGATGGATGGATAGATAAACACTAATAAGGGGCCAAAAAAGTTGTTTAATTCTCCATCGTCTTTGTCATCTCCTTTTTAAATTTCCAACATATGAAAAAAAAGATCTATGTAGAGGTTAACTTTCCTTTCTATTTTTGCAAAACGTTTTTGGTCAAATATATATGCATAAGGTACTGCTTGAAATCATGGGTAATAATGGATCAAGAATTGAGAGTGCATGCAAAAAGAAAGTTTGTACATGGTGTCAATTAAATAAACATGCCAGAAATTTGTTGAAGACATCTGAAATGTTCCAATACTTCTCAGTGATGAATGTTACCAAGCAATATACCTGATTTAGCTATGAAATGTAATAAATACATAATAAATAAATAAGAAAATATTTTTTCTTGTGTACCAGAACATAGACACACTGACACCTTTATTTTGTATTTTGGTTTCATCCGTGAGGAGATTGAGAGTGTTTGTGCAAATAATCAGTAATGGTTCAAGGGCAACGGACATGAACACAGAGCTGGTTTTCTGACAGGTTTGTCTCCATTGTTAAATGAAAAATGGTTGCAACACAATCTCTCACTATCCGATGCTGCTGCACCTGTGTGTACAGTACCATAATAATGATGGAATTGCTAAGGTAAGGTTAATTTCACACTGAAAAGTAGAAGAAAAAAATACAGCATTTCAGCATTCTTCAGGTATTGCACTTCTTTAAATATGCCACACCTGAAAATGGCTCAACAGACATTGTATTTTGTTGATATTTACTCAGTATATTTACTCAGTATAATACAGTATGTAGAGTGATGGATGATTGCTAATTGCTATTAGTAATTCCTATTTTTCATCCTGTTTCCTATTTTTTATTATTATACAATAATAAAATCATCATGCCACACAATTGCACTTACAGTACTTGCTACAGAGTAATAATAAAATACAGTATGTATATTTACTAATGTGGGGGCATTTCTCTCTACACAGGACTGTCACTTGTAAACTCTAATTTGATTAAGCAAGGTACAGTATGGATGGCATTTTTTTCAGTGTAAAGTAATATTCAAGCCCCATTCCAGTACTAAACCCAGGAGCTGTGAGGCAGTAACACCTAATGCCAATATGATACCCCTGTGCAATACCATTCAGGAGCAGATTCTAAGAACTACCTTTAGCATATAGGATTCAGTAATACAATTACAAATGAAGAAACAACCCATATGCGTCTGAATAATATCAATTGGTTGCCCTTTGTAGAATGCCACAGGATATGTTTATTCATTCCACAAAAAAGTGAATAATTCTGCACTGGTATTTGGCAAACTAATGTTCACTCCTTTCAAATACATAGCTGGCAGAAATATTTTCTTATATTTACAGCTTCAGCATTATCTGAAAACTGCAAATATATTGAAAAAATCAAATGTAAACCCCATCTGAAATAGAAAGGAAATAAAGAATATGTTTTTTCTGTTTTGTTTTTTTCTGTTCCATAAATAAGACCTTTATAAAATAGTCAATATTGTGTTTTATTATTATACAAAGAAATGTTGAGCTTTCTGTTTTTTCTGTACAGTGAACACTTTCTTAACATACTTGACATGCATAATATTCTAGAATTTACAAATCAGACCCACGGTCTCTGAACAACCATAAGCATTCTTGTATCTTAAAGCAAATATTGGGCCAGTTTAAAATAATATGAAAATACACAGAATGGTATTATTATAAATTTCAGATCTTAAATAAGAAAACATACAGAATAATAAATGGTCACTAATACTTTAAAGTTCTACCTTTCTTTCCTGTAAATCCTTAATAACTTATATTTTTCATTTTAAAACCAATATCTGATTACCAGCTGCAGTTTTGTTTTTTTGCCTTTCACGCTTGACTTTGGTTTCCTCTTCACAACATTAGCCTTAAGCTCACTCCACAGCATCTCATCAGGGTTTATGTTAGTGAATTCTTGTTCAAAACTCAAAGCTTTCTTTATTACAGAAATCAGTTTGTAGGCTTACAGAATGCTCAGGGCCATTGTCCTGCTAGAACACAAACCTCCATCCATTAAACTTTTTAGTATTAAGTAAAAAACAAAAGTGTAAAACATTTTGATATTTTTGTAGAATTAATTAATGCTTCTACGAAAAAGGTTCCTAATGTCTGAAGAAGTCCAGAATAGACACACTATACCACATTCTCAAACATTTTTAACACAGGCTGTGGGAAACCTTGTTTTATTTTTGTTTCTCCATACTTACTCAAAACATATGGCTTTCTTGGTCAAAATAGTTATATTTGGATTCATCTGACCATACACTTTGAAGAAATCATGGTGGTTTCTGTACTTGTTCAAGTGTTGATATACAGCATGTACACATAATTTTAAAATGTACTGTACAGGTATCTTGTTTATTGCTCATGGACATTTATTCTTTGTGAGACATCTTCTATATATTATTTAATAAAATCTTTTGCAGTTATCTGTTAATTTGCCAGGCTACAATTATTCTTCCACATTTCACAATCTTATTCACTTCCTAGCTAGAGCAGTAGTTCACTTTCTCTTGCATTTGTCTACACAGTTTTTTCCAATAAACCAAATAATTCTTTTTGTAGTAAGTTCTCTGTTAGTTTCATCATCTTTGATTAGTGACATCCCTGCTGTTTCTCGATTGTGGCTTTACTTTTTAGTTTTATCTAGTAGTATGTTTTTGTTTTTTTGACAGCACCGTTGGCACCTTGCAACTAGATCAGAAGCTAAGCAAGGCTGGCTTTGGTCAGGCCTGAGATGGTAGACATTTAAGAAATGTCTAGATTGCTGCTGTAAATTGAGTTTTAAACAGAACTCAGAGAACAGGTGAAGCTCAAAACACTCCTACTTCAGCTTACTGGAGCTCATAATGGGCTTACTGGAACACAATAAAATGTACAAGCGACAGGAGGCCATTCAGCTCATCTAGCCCTTGATGATGGATGGATGTTATTTTCCATTTTGTGAATGTTATTTTTGTTATGAAGATGATCCTCTGCTTTATATGCATCAATAGAACAAATAGCAACTATGGAAATACTTTTCTTTGTCATTTGTCTATTTTTATTTCATTTTACTGCCTAAGCACTGCCTTCTGAAACTTCACATGTATACATTTCCTCTCAGTGGGAGCTATAGTGACTACCTCAAAGACAGATCCCTTTCATGATTACAAAGAAATTGAATGTCGCTCTTTTGATTTGGTGTCCAATTGCCTTATTATTAATTTAATTAGTGATTTGGCACACTATCAAATTACATTTGCTATTGTGGACAGCTTGCATACAGTTTCCTTGAGCACAATATTTAAACATATGGGCAACCTGCTAGAATTGTGGAATCCCGAACACTCAAAGATCACAACAGCAATCAAGATGAGTATAAGATATAATTCACATATAACAGAGAGTCAGGGAACAATCAGAGTTTGGCACAGCAACAGAGGTCTTGTAACCTCCCTCCCAAATGTGGAATAGTTTTCACCACTATACAGTAAAGAATTACATTTTAAATTAACTTAAGTGAATGGTTACTGCAAAAGAAGTTCAAGTTTTTTTGTCATTCCAGCCATATACAAGTATACAGAGGAGCGAAGTATCGTTCTCCAGGTCTACGGTGCGAATACAGGCAAGACACTGACAAGACAATGCTGACATGGACATTTTCTGACAGGGTACAGGGTACATAAGTAACTCTACAGAAGTAACTCTGGTGCTTGATCTACAGTATTTACAGTGAGCTAAAACTAAGTACGCACTGTATGGCTCTTTTTCCTTAAACATTTAATGTTAATGTTGTATTATGTTATTGTAATACTGTAGTTTAGCCATAGTTTTTCTGTATTTCAGTCAATACTAAACATGAACTAATTAATAGCTAAAAATGGCATTCACAAACACAATGTGCATATTTTGCCATCTCATCCTGCAAAAGAAGAAAAAAAACAAGAAGCACTTTTAAAACTGCTTATTTAATCAATAAGACTTGGAACACTCCGGCCTTTGTAGATACTGTATGCCTTGACAATTCTTCATATGTAGTCAAAAATAAAATCATATATGGAGAATACAGTATCTTTAGTGTTATCCAGTCTTTGTTTTCAGTCACAAAAAGGTAACTGTACAGCAGAATTTTTAAGTAGTATTTCTTTAATAACCTAAGAACAGCCACATCCATGCCATAGCGTCTTTGTCCCTTTTTCTGTTCTGAATTCTAACAAATTTACAGGAAGAAGAAAAGAGATACTTGTACAGCACCCAAACCATGCTGGGGATAAAAATGTCATGTAACATTAATGTATCATGATGCATAATCACAACTTTAACTTAAATTCCTCCTTGAGGCCTCATTCTAATGGCTTGGTTAATGAATATATTTCCCTATAGCATTCTCTTTAAAAAAAATAGACTGTACTAGGATATCAAGCCTTAGATTGTTCCTTTGTATTTATAGACTCTGAAATATGTATTGCTCCTAGCTGAGATGCCTTAGGCCAGGTCTTCTTTTCTTACAGAATATACTTCTCATTTGATTTTCCAAATTAAGAAATAACTGCACAACTGTAATCTAAGCCTCTTTGCTTGTCAAGATTTATTAGTTGAAATTCTTCCAAAGAAGTCATTTGCAATGTTTAATTAAAACATGTCAGGTCATCATTTAAAATACCTTTGAATGTACACAGTAATACATGGTTATTGACCTTTACAGTGCTCTTGTATTTTTTTTCCCAAAGCTCTGTTTGGAGAATAGTCCACAATTATGAAAGAGTAGTGTATGTTTTTTTTGTTTTGGTTGTTCTTTTCATTAATAATGTTAGGGTAATATACAATACTTTACATGTATAGTTAAAGAATAAGAAGCATCATATGGTTTAGAAGCATTGCTTTCCAGTTAAGCTGATTTTAGTGCCTGTACAGATGTGTTTATCAATATATACTGATATTATATATACTGATATACCGCCTGTTTTTGAATGAATAACTTCAACCAGGACAGAAGACAATTCAAAGGCATTTTTTGTTCAGTGTGTTACTGATGGAGTACTGGAACCTGAAAGATTAGAACGTACCTCTATGTGATCTTCACATGGATTGGCACAATGTTTTCAAAAACCGAAAACGTCTTTTATTTCCAACACACAGCACAACATGTAGAAATGTCTTGGTGGCAGCACTATCAACAATGTGTTGTCCTGCTATCGCTGCAAGAAAGAGCCCTGGGGGGTTCCAGTCATCCAACATGAAATGTAGTGTACATTGGATAAAAAAGCTGGATGAAAAAAAAGGTAAAGAATGTTCTGTGTTCCTTTAAGAGAGAAATGGCAAAATACTGGAAACGCATTTATTGTTTGCAGAGAGAACAATGTCTTTCAAGAGAAAAACTTCCATCGCCTGTAACTTTGCTCATGCATTATATCTCCACATAAATGTTACATGAGGCATATATAAATTAATTTCAAGAGCAGGCATTCATTTAAATCCTGAATGCATTCATAGTGCAACACTAAGTCTATGCATTGGTAATTACAGTATAACTGTCGAACCATTTACATGGCTCTGATATTCAGTACAGAATACCACAGAATAATGTAGAAAAAGAGATGTGACATGTAACAGTTAGAAAATGTCTAATCATTTCAGAAAAGATGAGAATAAAAGTAATTGAGAATAAATGTAATTATTAACCTCAACACCAAACCAAATGTGCTGGACTTCATTGAGTTTTAGTGATTGTATTTTACCTACAGAACATACTACTGCAATAGCATAAAAAACGGGGAACACTTACTGTAGGCACTAAAATCCACATTGCTTCCTCAGGAAATGTAAGAGCTGAAGTGTTTTTGAATATAGGGCACATACAGTATTGTTAGACATTGGTTTATGTAACTAAATTTATATTTAAAATCTAGCTGTCTCCAGGGAGCACTGAATCCTTGCTTACAACACTATTCACAGCATGTCACTGACTCTCCTGCAAGTTATTGATTGGTTGGCAACAAAGCTCTCTCTTCCTTGAATTATAATAGAGTAGTAGTAATAATTAGCCTTGGTTTGAATGTGTGCACTCAAGTGCTCTCTGGGTAAGTTGCAAGTTTGCATATTTATTACAGAAAACCTGTAGCCTTCAATTCAATGTATTTGAATTATTCCAAGCATTAAAATCTGTCATTGCCTAAATAATTAGTCCATTTTTTCACATAACCTAAAAGAAGCATTTGAAAATTTTACTCCAATTGGCATGCATACATTTTCAAAAAAGTCTAACTTTTTGTTTTGTTTTTTACATTCAATATAAACACTACAGAAAAAACGTTTGTCACCATTTTATTAGTGAAGAGCTTAATGCTGTGACGTATAAGTGTATTGGGTTCTACCAAAAGAGACTGCGATGTGTTACACTTCCACATACAATCACCTGCTGGCCTGTTATCACAGGCTGCACTCACTAGGATGTTGATGTGATGAAAGAATTTACACAGATGAACAAGGTGACCTGTGTTTAACTGCATAGATTCTCTTGTTCCCTTGAGGTCATATATATAAAATAACCCCGATCATAAAAGCTCTACACTAAAGAGAAGAGCAGATCAATAAAAACCAGAAAGCCCTTGACTTGTACAAAATCAGGCTGAGCATTACAGCTACTATAAAGCCTTTATGGATGAAACATAAAATTACTAAACCTGTAAGATTCAGTTGTAATGTCTCTTTTATCTCAGGATACAGATTTTAGCAAGATTACTCTAAAAAAATATAAAATGGAACATTTAGCAGACATTTGATGTGGTTACAGACATTATGTTCTAATTCTTCTTCTCTTAAGCCTGAAGGGAAGCAGGACAATCACTGACTTCTCAACAAATAAATGTTGCATTGTATTATTACTTTTATTTATTTTCACTGAGCAAACAAAATTATGACAGTTCCATAGTTTGTGTTTAGTGAAGGGTGGCATCTGTTACTGTACAATACTGTATATTGAATTAAAGAAACATGAAGGAACAATTGACAATAATACAGGAGAAAAAGTAGCTAAATAAATCTTTTAGTTGAACATAATAGAAAATAAAAAGAAAAGGTAAACAACTATTTTCAGCAACTGATTTGGAGGGTCGTGCTGAATCAGAGCTTAACCTGGCTGGCACAGGGCACAAGATATGGTCACTAGATGGAATCCCAGTGTAGGGCAAACACACAAAGAACATGCAAACTCTACACAGAAGGCTACCCTGCCCTGAATCAACCTTTCCCAAGAGCTGTGAGGCATCCCTGGACAATCAAGGTGTTTTTAAAACATTGTTAAAATGTGTTAATAATTGGTTATGTTTAGGAACAGAAAAATAGAGTGTAACCATTCTGTTGAATCTCAACAGGACTGAGGACCAAATCTATAAGGAATAAAGATTACTGCAAAAAGTCACAAAATGTGTGTGCTCAGTATAGCTAAAGTCAGCATCAATAAAACCACTTACAGTAGTTTCTAATATTAACTGAGTAAAATAAAATAAAAGCTGTGTAAAGAGTAATAAACAATGTAAGAGTAAGAAGTATAAATACAACTTACCACAGTGAGCAGTGTGGAGTTACAAGCCTTGCATAATAAGACACTGGTCTGAGTCAACCTTGCGTATCCAGATGCCCCAGAAAAAAAAATGGACAGCTCACAAAGGGATTTGCCTAGTACAAGGCAGACTAATGAGGACACTAGGAAGTGAAAATTGACATTTTCCTTCATAAAATTAGGCATAAGATAATCATGCGCACAAATGAGCTATAAGATCAAAATTCTTCATGAGGATAATTAATTACTAATAATTCCTTACACTTATATAGCGCTTTTCAAGACACTCTACTCAAAGAGCTTTCCAGGCAGCGGAGAGTCCCTTCCACCACCAATGTGCAGCCTGACCTGGATGATGTGACGGCAGCCAAAAGTGTGCCAGTACTCTCACCACATATCACCTACAGTATCAGTAGGGAGAAGAACAAAGTAATGAAGCCAATTGATAGATGGGAATTATTAGGAGGCCATCATTGGTAAAGACTAGGAGGAACATTTGTCCAGGACACTAGAGTAAGACCACTAAACTTTTTGCGAAACAGCCTGGGAGTTTT
Organism: Atractosteus spatula; assembly: GCF_055471065.1. Classification (NCBI taxonomy): domain Eukaryota; kingdom Metazoa; phylum Chordata; class Actinopteri; order Semionotiformes; family Lepisosteidae; genus Atractosteus; species Atractosteus spatula. The sequence continues at coordinate 50,411,865 of NC_142709.1, read as the reverse complement.
AGTGACCACAGAGAGTCAGGATCTCGGTTTAATGTCTCATCTGAAGGACAGCACCTTTATTTACAATATAGTGTCCCCATCACTATACTGGGGCACTTGGACCCACACAGACCGCAGGGTGAGTGTCCCCAACTGGCCCCTTTAACACCACTTCAACAACAGCCTTACCTTTCCCAGAAGGTCTCCCATCAAGGTAGTGACCAGGCTCATACTCGTGTAGCTTCATGGGTTGCCAATTGTGAGTTTCAGGGTAATATACTTGCTGGCTATATTTTGGAATACCATGTTCCAAAGAATAAACCCAGTTGCCATTACTAAAACAATGGTGGAGGAGATCAACAATAAAATGGAACAATATTTAAAGACATTCTAACAAAAAACTGTACTGACATATACTGGAGTAAAACAGTACTGGAGTACTGGTGATGGCCGTGCATGGTAGAGAAGTGCTTTAAAGTGTTATCAAAGTTTTTATCTTTAGTTTTCTCTATTCAGATACAAAATATCAGATGCATGTTCAGTTTTGATTTGTTTTTCTCTATCTTTAGATGGTAAAATTCAAATGTTGCCATCATAACAAAACAGTCCATTTTTTTCCACATCCCTTAGCATGGAATGTTATTCCACATGTCAATCTAAAAAGACCTTCTTTCCCAGTGAAAATGAATCACTGTTTAATTTTCCAAGTCCAGGAAATGGACAGCCAAAAATCAATCTGTATGTTAAGTTTCTAGCACTGAACCTGAAAATGACAGCCATTATCCAGATTTACATTTTTTCCAAAGCTAGAATAATGACAATAAATCATCAGGATGTTGGCAGCTCAGATAATTATGGTGTGAATGGCTGGCAAAGAGTTGTTGGGGAGAATCTAGCAGCAGTGTACAGCAGTGTAAGGGAAAAAATGACAGTGAAAAATGGTTTTGATTTCCATGCAAGGATGAGCAGTTATAAGATGCAAATCATAAAGAACAGAAGCTATTTTTTAGAGTAATGTAGATTTTTTTTTCTAGAAACCTGGAGAAGAGTATACTGCTAAAATTGCTGTCCCCCTATACAGCTAACTACTGATGAGGGATACTTAGCAGAACATCTGTATTTCTAACAAAAGTGTTTTGAAAACAATTTGTAGGTTTGTTTCTCAGAGCTATATTTCTTCTTTCAACACAATGAAAACATTATAGATGATAAGCACAAGCAATACAGTACATTTAAAAACAATGACTAAACTACTGTTTACGTCAGAACTTTGAGACCTGAAAAAAGTACTGTATACAGTATGTACTGTACATATATCAGATTTCTGGTATCTAAGCAACTAAATGATCATTTCAAACATTCTAGGCAAGTTTAATATTCTATATTTAGTTTGATTTCAGGTAAGTTCTAAGGAGATTTTTCATTTAATTATTATTATTTTTTATCCATAGTTCTTTCATCTTGCCTGCAAATCCTGATTTCTCACATTAATGGGATTAGATTTTTTCATCTCTTTTCAAGTAAGTCAAGGGAATCCTTCCCTCCATCAAAGCCACGGGATTAAAATCTCTCAGGATTTCAATTATATATGGTTTTCTAAAATTTACTGAGCTTTGTGCTGGACTTCATTTGTGGATAATTACCTTATATCCTCCTTCTGCTCTTTGATAACTACATATTTCTAAAATAACTGTAAATTCATAACCCTTAAAATATCTGATTAGGCATTTTAACATGGAAAACAATACGTGTCCTTAACAAATGGTAACTGCTGTGTGTGCAACAAGAGGGTACAGTATCTATGACTTTTAAATATATTCATGAAGTTCATTTGGAAGATATATCAAGAATTGTTATAACATTGTGAATTATTTTTTTTATAAAATATCAGAAAATATTGTTGATCCTCATTCAGATTTCATTAATTTCTTGTATTTCAGTAGCAAATCTAAAATGTTTTCACATTAACATCTATTCCCCCAATTAAAATGAAGTTTTGTGAATGTTAAATCCTGCTCTGTTAAATTTTAGATGTTTTTCAATTGAAAAAATAAACACACTTTTTAAAGAAACTGGCTTCATAGTCCCATGAGCCTCTGCAGAGCGCCTGGAAAATTAAGTGTTACAAGATTAGAATGTGATATTTTTCATTTTATCAGCGAGATAACCCATGGGATGCAAGAAGGTTAAGCTCATTGTCCACTCCATTGCATAAAGTATTTGTTTTATATATGAAACTACTAAGGAAGCACAGTGGCACAGTGGTTGGCTGTTTTGTATCTTTGGGGTCCTTTATTTAATTCCTGGCGTGGGGTGCTTTCTGCTTGGAGTTTTTTGTGTTCTCCCTGTGTTCGAGTAAGATTTTTCCTTGGTACAGTACTATGGTTACCTTAAAACAACAAGTTAAGGTTTATTCCATGCTGAAAAGGGAATAAAAGAAACACAATGGTTCAGCTGTGGAGCCTGACACCCGAAGAAGGCTCCAGAGTCGAAACATTATGTTTCTTTTCTTCTCTTTTCAGCATGGAATAAACCTTTACTTGTTCCAGTGAAAAGATAGTTGGTTAGGTTAATTGGCTTCTGGGAAAATTGGCCATACAGTAGGTGTGAGTTTCTGCTTGCTTGTGTGTCTATCCTGTGATGGGCTGGCATCCCATCCAGGCTTTACCCTGCCTTGTGACTGTTGCTTGCCCAGATATGCTCTGGCTACCTGTGAACCCGAATTTGATGAAAATGGATGCATGGATGGATACAATTACAAAGACGTTATCTGCAGGTGTTTTAAATTTACACTTAGACTTAATTTAGATTAAATAAAATATTTTATATTCTGTAGTGTAATAAGGACATTGCTTTCGGAAGACAATATAAGAAGCTTTTTTTTCTCTGCAGTCTTCTATAATTTATATTCGGTATATATACAACATAACTGCTGATTTAATTAAGCAAATAAATGTGACTACAAGAAAATCTATGAAAATCATGCGGATTGGTAAAACCACATGATTGAATACTCTCATGTTCTTTGCCTCATTAGATAGCTACAGGCTGTCACAGTAGCTGCTTACTTGCTACAGGTGAGCTGACAACCATGTCTAGTGGATGTCTATGATGACATACTATTTATTGCTTCATAAACATTTAAATGCATGTTATTTCCCAGTTACAGTATAATTTCTATGGATACCCATTAATAACTTTTAAAAGAAGGATGTGCAAATATACATTGTACTGTACAGTATATGCATTCTTATATAACAATATTTTTTAGATCACTTTATTTGCTAATATGGATTATATGTGTCTAAGTCTGCATATTTGACCTTGTTTAACCATTTTCTTTTAGCTCTTTCTGTTACTTCAGTCTGGGTAGTGACTGGGTAATGTTGTAAAATTCCCCCACCAACAGTACTTTATGACCTTGTCTGCAAGGTGAACTAGCACATTTCCTCATACAGTATAGAACACCACAGCTCCGGGCTGCTTCAGTTACATTCCACAGCCCCTTCCTGCCACAAAGACAGCATATCATTCTCTTAGCTTTTGAAAATAATGAATGTTCCTGTGTTTATCCATCCACTGTACTATGAAGTATAATAAAGCAGCAGAGTTCCAGCAGAGGCATTGGGAATCTCTTTTTTTAACTTTTATTTTTCATTTTATACCCACCCAATTTGTAGGATACAGTTAAGTTAACTGAAGGCTGTTTTACCACAACAAATAATAAATAGAAAACCTCATAATAATGCATCTCAGATAGGAGATAAATGTCAACACACATGAAAAACAGCACAAGAGGTCCCACTTGCATTATTTGCTAACAGCATATTATTAAGATGTACTGTAGATTTCTATTATAGTCTTAGTAAAACTGCAAAACCTATTTGAAAATCAAAACAATGTAAAATAAAGAATCATAACAGGCTAATTATATTTACAGTACGTGATCTATTACAAAGTGTAACTGGTATGACACAGCAAGCATCCAGGAGAATCCAGGAGCAGTATCCCAGCTCGGAGAAAATCAAATGCAGGAAGAGATAGTCAAAGCAGGTCAGTGCACGGAGACTGGTGGAAATTGCCAAAGCAGAACAGAGACAGGCATAGATTGTGGAAACAAGGAGATTAGGATCAGACAGGATTGGGAGGTGAGTGCAACTTTCGGGGAAGATGCAGACAGGGTGATTGGGAATTGCTGGGCTGATGCAGTAGGCTTACAGGCAGGGAACTGTGCCACTGGTCTGACGCTTGAGATGGCAGCTGACTGCAGACTATCAGATCAAGTTCAGGACAGACGGGAAATCATCCAGACAGAATTCAGAGCATCCTTCTGAGATACAGGTTAGAATTGCTGAGTACACCTCTTTTGTGTGAAGGTATCTCAATGACAGAGCACCATATCAGTGGCAGAACAGGGCTTAAGTAGTATGATCTGACAAATAAATCACACGTTATTTGGTCATAGAAGGCTGGGACAATCAGCCCAAGCCTGTCTAAACAGCCCTGCGAGAAATGCAGCTCCTTGTGAAAATGCATCCAGTTTCCGAGGAGACCTAGGGCTATAAACTCTGGTTGCCTGGGCTTAACAGTAACTTCTTGCATAATAATTTGTATTTAATTCTACGTACATGTTGTATATATGATTCTTTCATATGTTTAAAGCAGTGTTCAATGGTGAATATGTAAGGCTATAATGTCAACTGTCAACTGTAACATCACAGACATCACTTAGTGCCTGTCTTAAGTTTTAAAATATGGTTCCAGCCTCTGGACTCCATTGTATGTTATTCAGTTCTGGCTTTTTCTTTACATGCATCAAGTGGCTGGCTGGGTTGCATTTACAATAGAATCCAGTTTCTCCCAAGAAAGCTCAAACCTGCCTTTTGGTTTTGGGGGCACTTAAACCAACTTCAAACAGTCACTTCTTTGTGCAAGTCTGATCCCTTAATTACTCGCACTACTGTAACCTCATTGAGTCCACAGAAGACATTGCAATGTTTCTACCTGTGTTTTGTATGTATCCTAATAAATAAACGAAAAAGGTGTCCATGGCAGTTAAGTTTGACTTTATATATCTACAATACATAATTAGGAATCATATGATGATTCTGTCTCCCAAGGTTTGGGATTAGAAAAAAGTTAGTATTCCTGCACATAATCTATTTAAACACATGCATTAGTATCAGATACAGACACAGCATCAACACAGGATCAAAACAATAGCCCCCTCCCTCTAATTTACAAAGCAGGGACATCAAATCTTGTCCATTCATGGCCTGTGAACAAAAAGATGCAAAAACACAAGTACAGAGGCTGTTTGAAAATCTTAAATGTCCCTCAGAAAAAGCCAAAAGAAAAATACTTGTTCTTCCTTAAAACATTTTCCCTCCTTTAACTCCTCGATTTGTGACATGTCTCATTGCTATTATTTGCAATTAAAAAGGGGTCCAGAATGTCCTGTTTACAGAGTGTATATGCCATGCTGCATTATCAATATCACTTGTTTCTATGTAATAATGAGGCAGAGCCTTCAAGCAGTCAGCAGTGTTGATGAAGATTGTTGTATTTTAAAGTGGCTGAAGGCTACACTGAACACTGAAGGCTAATTATAATGCAAGTAAATTGTTTTGGTTCAGTGTCTTCCAATGGCAGTACCTAATATTTGACTGGAACATATCCCATTTATTTTTCTGCACATGATAAAAGTGAAAATGCTTGCTAGAAACACAAAGGCTCTTGACTGCCAACTGTGAAAAAGGTAAAACACTTAAAGGGAGAAAATCCTCCTTCAATAGATATTTTTAATGGTAGATGACATTTTTGTAACATTTGTTTCTGATTAGAAGCAACCAGTGTGCCAATCAGATGTTTCTTGAAGGAATGTTTCTTCAGGGTGTTGCTTTGCCACTTAAATTTCTTCAGCAGAAAATATGGTTTTAACACATTGACTTTGACCTCAATAAACAGTGAATAAATGATGACTGATTATATAAATACTTTAAGAAAAATTTGAGATTGGCCTTTTGGAGCACAAATGCCACTTTAAGTCATATATTTTTCCTTGCCAGTTAAAGGTTTATTACTAATTGAAATATAATTTCCCTGTTATGTGATGAACGCTCACCTCTTTAATCATTTGGTCTGCCTCTACCTGGGAGGCATCATAGATGACTGACTGCTCTCCTTGTATTGCTTTCTATCTTCATAAAAGGGCAATTATATCATTAAGAGGGGCAGAGCTGGATTGTGCAGGGCAGCTGGAATTCCATTTTAATAGATTACACCTGTACATCAATTCCTGTTGAAGTACTGGATCCAGAGACGCATTAAGCTTTAGAACATGAACTTATAAGATAAGATCACTTTATTAGAAATATACAATTTCTTGCATTAGGAATTTGTCTTTTCGCATACCCCAGCTTGCTCTCCATGAGACACACCAGCACACAGACAGGGAGAGAAGCTTGGGGTCAGAGCACAGGGTCAGCCATTTATACAGCGCTCCTGGGGCAGTTGGGGTTAAGGGCCTTGCTCAGGAGCCCAAAGAAGTAGGATTCCTCTGCCAGCCGCAGGACTTGAACCAGCAACCTTCCAGCCACAGGCGCAGAGCCTTAGCCACAGAGCCACCACTTTGTTACATAAAAAGCTAACAAGGACAATGAAACTTTGTGGACTATAATTTGGGGGAAAATATCTACTTGATTTTGAGCTTTATGTGTTTTTTTTTGTTTTACCCACTGATTTTCTTTAATTGATTTAATTGATATCTTCATTTCATATCCTCAAAAAGTATGGGTAAAGTTAATCCTGGCCCTGTGTTCCTAAGTTTGAAGAAACTCAGCTTGAAGAATGACGTTGATTTCAGACTCTATTCAATTCTCCTCTAAGGGCCGTCAGACTTAGCAAAAGCATGGTTTACTTTGACATGAAGTACATGTCTGTTAAAATAAAGGGAAAAAGAAATGCTAAAAATACAAAAAGAAAATACATTGCTTGCTTTATTGAATGACAGCATTTCTCCAGGTTCAATCTCTTTTCAGCTGAGAAATTACTGTATTTCTTTCATAAACTGACTTGGATGGATCCTGGAAAATAATTTACACATCAACCTTGCTTACAAAATTGAGAGCTGAAGAATCTTTATCCCCCATGACTGTCTAATATTACTTCACAGCTCCAATGCAAACCCTTATCCAAGAACTGATATATTTCCATAATAATAGTGTGAGCAGTCATCTGGAATAAAAGGCTAATATAGAAACAGTACAGCTGGGTTTATTCACTGCTGCTTTTATGGGTAAAGCTGCTTTCTGGATCTTTAAAATGTTCTTTTCCATAAATCCATATTTTTTTAGACAGAAGATCGAGATCGAGTGAATGGTACTGGTGTGTTTTGTAATAAAATATAGATAAATAAGGGAATGCAACCTTTTTATTTACTTCTAAGAGGAAGAGCAGGAAAAAAAACTAAATCAGAAAAGCAGAAACCTCAAACTAGGCTTAGACAATGAAGGGCATGCCATGGGTATCTATGGGCAATTTAGATTCTGTAACAGACAGCAAACATTACAGTAGATTTGAAGCTGATACAAAACTAGGGGTGGTAATTAATGTGCTAGCAGAAGTGAAAGAAAAACTAAAGGAATCGGGCCTTATATAGGACAGGACAAGTGTGCCTGTGTGTCTCATGGAGAGCAAGCTGGGGTATGCGAAAAGACAAATTCCTAATGCAAGAAATTGTATATGGCTAATAAAGTGATCTTATCTAAGACAAAGGCATTAAGTAAAGGAAGTCCATGTGAAAGCCATACAAAGCATTGATACAGTATAACCCTCATCAGAATAGAAAGCTTTAGTCATAAAAGCATGCCAGAGAAAGAGTTCAGAGACTGGCCAGAGCAAGTCCAAGAGGAAGTTGCTATACTTCTTGTCAGACAGTAGACAGTGCAATGCCAATGCATAAAAACTCCCTTTCCCCAGAAGCCCACAAACTCAAATCACCCGGTTCTTGTGGCCTGGAGAAAAAACAAGATTTCCACCTGTGTCTTTCAAATAGGACACAAATCCACACCTTATAAAGAATTGGAAACAGTGACCTTAGCAGAGAAAGGTAATTTATTATTAGGGAACTCACAACAAAAAATATAGCGATAATGGAATATAGAAAAAAAAAGTCTAAGGAAAGGAACAGGGAGAGTATTAAGTCTGGAATCATGACTTATTGGCTGACATGGAATGATATAAGCAGCAATTTTTGAAGTGGAAGACATATTAGCTTGGTTGCTGGTGAAAGAAAACCTGACACTGTACACTATACAGTACATCAGTATAACTATCAGTATCACAGTAGAACTCAGATTTCTGTCAAGTGGAACAAATCTGTAGACTCACTCCCAGATGCAAAGCAAGGCACCATTCCAGTATGCTGAGTAAAGTGATGAGGTGAGGACGTTTATCCTTGGCCAACTTTTTGACTCAAAAGTACAGTATGTCATATCTAGCCACGCCAAAGGAACAGAATCTCTTTAATCTCCAACATAGGAGACCATGAGGGGCTTGATTTGAGGTTTCTGAATTTTCAAGGCTTGATAAAAATAATACAAAATATTACTTCAATTGCACTGTAAAGTGTAAAGTATAAAGAGGACACAAGGTTACAAGTAGAAATTCAGGAGAGATTAATTTAGGAATGAAATTAGAAGACACTTTACACAAAATGTCATGGGACATGAAGGAAGCCCAGTCAAGTTGTAAAAGCTGCCAGCAGTAGCTGGGAGAAATTATTGGATTCATCAGCTTCTTGAAGTCAAATAGCCTCCTTTTTATTTATAAGTCTTCTTAAGTTTTTTTTCAAACTCTTTAAGATATTGTCAATTGATTCAATGTAAATTAATGAAACTTGTATTTTTCATTTTATACCCACCCAATTTGAAGGATACAGTTAAGGTATTCTTGTCCAACTGCAGAGTGCAGGACATACTGTACAGTATGTCCTCTCTACCTCTCTACCAAAAATAAACCTCTCTACCAAAAAGGTCAAATGTATAAACATAACTCACATGTCTACTGTATGTTGAGTGGAGAATCTAAGGATTCTTAATATCTAATGAATAGTATTATATTTAGAAATGATCTCATTAATAGAATTTCATAACTACAAATGAGGACTACTGTACTGACTATTGTCAAAGACAGTGTTAAACAAGAGGAGCTGTTTATAATGCACTGAGGGTTACCAATTGGACAATGTTAATTTTTGTTGTACAGGCAGTCTTGCTAATGAAAAAAGACAGTTGAAATGCAACACTGAATAAATGCAAAGACAAAAACCTGAGCTATGTTAATGAGACTCAGATCCATATATATTCATGATAACAACTCAATTACAAATATAATCTGATTATGTCTGAAAATTCTGTAGAAACAGGATGGATTTATTTTTGAGTGTGAATGATGCTTATTAATGAATTTGTAAGCAGTAAATCATACTCAAAGTCAATTTTAAAGATCATTTTACTCAGGATTTTCACAGAAAGGTAAACTGATAATATAAAATTTGTTCTAAAGAAAAAACTATTTTTGACACAATATGAATTCAGTACATGGTATTTTCAGTATTGTAAATTGCAAACATGGTAGTTGAAACGTTGTGAATAAAAACTATTTAATCAGGAGAAATGTTAAATATTAATATTATAGTAGTTGGCTTTGACTAAAGTACTTACACATTTCAACTATTATTTTTTAAACATTTTCTTTTTAGTGTCATTGTAAGGTATGATTACTTGCTAATAAAAATTAGAGGCATTTAGGGTATGGCATATATATATATATGTAAATATGACATATTACAATTTAACATATCAGGAGCATTATCCATTATTCATATTCAGTTCTCTTGAATGCATGTTCAAAATTTTACTATGTTAGAATCAAAACTAATTTTTATATACTGTATTTTAGAAACAAAACATTGTTTTGTGTATGCATATACAGTATGGTCTTACAAAGCGTACAGATTTTAGATAATGACTAAATGTGTTTAGATTGTTTGGATTCACGTTTTGCAGCCCATAGGGCCCAAAGTCCATTCCAGCGCTCCCTCGCCGTTGAGAAGCCTCATTCGGCGATGTTGCGCTTCATCCTTCCTCTGAGGTCCACAAGGATCCTCTCCTCCAGCTCCCTCTCTCCCCACTCTGTGTTGTGCCGGATGGGAGTGTTCCTCGAGTCCCACATTCCTTGTTTTATCAGGGACACCAGTAACTAAAGCAAGTACTGTGTCCCCTTGTCCTATTCCAACAACTTTGCTTTTACAGCCAGCAGCCATATCACTAGCCAGCAGCCATATCACTCTGCAGCTCACAGCCGGCAGCCCCACTGAAGCTCAACAGGTGTGAGCCTGGTCAGTACCTGGATGGGAGACCTCCTGGGAAAAACTAAGGTTGCTGCTGGAAGAGGTGTTAGTGGGGCCAGCAGGGGGCACTCACCCTGTGGTCCATGTGGGTCTTAATCCCCCAGTATAATGTCGGGGACACTATACTGTAAACAAGCACCATCGGATGAGATGTAAAACCGAGGTCCTGACTCTCTGTGGTCATTAAAAATCCCAGGGCGTTTCTTGAAAAGAGAAGGGGTGTAGCCCTGGTGTCCTGGGCAAATTTCACATTGGCCCTTACCAAGGCCTCCTAATAATCCCCATTTATTAGTTGGCTTCATCACTGTGTTCTTCTCCCATCTGATAGCTAATGTGTGGTGAGTGTTCTGGCGCACTATGGCTGCTGTCGCATCATCCAAGTGGATGCTGCACATTGGTGGTGGTGGAGGGGATCCCCATTATCTGCAAAGCGCTTTGAGTGGAGTGTCCAGAAAAGCACTATATAAGTGCAAGCATCCCCTGAAGAGAGGTGATTGGTTTGTGAGCTTGTAGACTGAGAGAACGGTATATGTTCAATTTCACAGGTCATGGTGATGAGGTAGGTTGAACAAAAGCAGGCTTGCATAAATCGAGGTGAGCATGGTGAGGAGAGTCATTAGAAATTCCAGATCAGTGTTTTAGAGTTACAGTTATAATGTCATGCTTTCTATTCTTTCCACGAATAATCTTTCATCTTTCACAGACGTACAGTATGCACGAGGTTCATGCATACTCAAATTACTAATTATCATCTCATTAAAATCTCCACAGCTGGAGATGGGATGCATTAAAATAAAAAGAAATACAGCTAATTTATAGACTTTCATGATTCCACACATCTGCTAATATCAATAAAATATTAAGGCATTCAACGTCTTGATGCCACTGCATAATATTTTACAATGTTAGGAATTATTTTCGACACAATGACAAGTGTGCCCCTTGCTCTGTCTATTATTAGTAGGAGTAGTAGCTCTTTCAATTCTACAGAGAATTAATTCCAGTAAAGCAAAAAAAAATGCAAAGAAAATGAAGTGAAAAGGAAGGACAGATTCTAAAATGTTATTCTTATTATTCTTATTTTTAGACCGTTGCAATAATGACATTGTTCTGTGTTGTTCAAATTATTGCTTATTATAATTATTTGGGGAAAAAACAATTATATACAGTATGACACGATAATAATTGTCTGATTTCTCAGATACAGTATTTGTTTTGCATCCAAGCAGCTGTTTTACACACACACAAAATGTATAAACAGTAAAAATAAACATCCCATTAAAGAGTAAATATGATTTTACATAAAAATCATCAATCCATGCATAGTCCTTATGCAACGCTCCTACTTGAATGTACATACTGTAGATTACCTGAACCTGTTTTACTCCCCCTATAATTACTCTAAGCTCCTATAAATTCAATTCAGTGATTGAATGTGGTAGGATGGAATTGCTCATTTTGTTAAGTCTGCATTGAGGGGCATATTATATCAGGTTATTTCTCAGTCCTTTAATTCTAGTTAACTTTAAGAGACACTTAACTTTGCTTCATTAAAATCTTTAACATGGAGCTTTAAATAAGGACTCATTCATAAATGACATACAGTAAGTGATGTATATAATCTATATATGTATTAGTTTTATATTATCAGCTACATGTTATAAATTTAATTTCTAGGTGTACTGTATTTATTGATGTGTGTTTAAAAAATAAAAATCATAGCTGATGATAACAGAAAATCACTGTTTGTCTCTATCTCTGTCAGTAATACTGGTAGTATCTCTGCTAAATTTCAGGGGGCAGTTTCTTTGCAATTTTTCTATTCTAATTATGTAACAAGTAACAACCAGAGCAACCATGCTGACACCACAATCTCTGAGTGTTCAACGAGTTGAACAGGTACAGTACAGTATAGCTAAACCTATAGGCTGTTAATTGCTAGCAAAAATTGCTAGCAAGTATTGTGAGGCATAAGAAATATATGCTGAAAAGCAAGAAAGAAATAATGCAAAATGCTTTGCATAATTAGTGAATACATGAAAAAGGTTCAACAGGCCTGCAGAAGGCTTGAGAGCCAAAATGTTGTCTTTCTTAATTTTTGCTTTTACATGTGGAATAAGTATGTACTTGTTCCATAATTAGTAAACTCCAAGCAGCATCAAAAACCTGATTACCATATGGAATTTTGCTGTGCTTATAATGGTTGACTATTACAGGGTGTTGTAATCCCTAGTGATCCCTGAACTAAGAAGGCTGGCCTGAGTGACAAACACAGACACAGACTCTCACTGTAGAACATCCTCTCTCAAGCAGAGAAAGAATCTGATACACTTTTATTACGTCTGGGAAAAAGGATCTGAAGTTTGTTGTTAAATTACTTGTTTGTACTTAAATTACTTGTGGTCATGAAATACTGTATTTCAAAGCACTGTCTTTGTGTTGTGCTAGATATGAAGCAAATCACATTAATATTTAGTCCATGTACAGCATGTATTTTTTTATTATTTTCAATGTTTCTCATTATATGACTTACAGTATGTAACAGCTATGGATGGTTTGAGTTACTGTAGAACTAGGGTTAGGTGTACATTGCCATTTAACTTAGACTTCAACAAACGTTAAAACAGGATTTAAAATTACAGAATAATCTGTGTTTTAAAATTACAGTAGGTTCAATAATTTAGACAGGCTGGAGTGAAGTGTTAATTTAACCATCATAAATTATGACAAAAATGTCAGATTTTCAATTTAGTTAATGAAGACGAAAAGCTCACAACAATAATCCACAATGACGAATGACCCCTCTTTTTGGGAAAAAAATAATGTAAAGGAGCATGTGTACTGTCTTTTGTATACTGTTCATGAAGTAGAGCACGGTGTCAGTAAGCATTCCTGGGGTAAACGTGTGTGTTTGTCGCAGTTTCTGTGAAGAAATGACACGACTTTCCAAACGTATGTTATTCTTGATATAAAACTGCAGAAACATATACTGTACATGGGTTTTTGCCAACGTCTCTCTACATTATAGGATTAGTTAACCTGTTATTGCAAAATTATTATTGTATTTGATATTTGACCAATACATGATCAATACACTTTAAATTGTGCAACAAACACTAATGTTTTTGACAGAATGCGTTCAATATCTTCTTAGAAATACATTTTACTATAACTTTATACATTTTATTATACAAAAAAATAAACTGAGTGACTAAAATCAATTTTGTTTTAGTTAACTAAAAGTAAGACTAATTATAGTCAAAACTTAATTGACTAAATTAAAAGTGGGTGACTAGAAATGACAATGACTAACCCTTTAATTAGCATGACTAAATCAAAAACTGGTGACTAAATTAACACTGCTGGAGTGAAAGCTAGAGTCTGCATTAGCATTAACCACAGCTAAAAGCTTTGAAGCTAAGCCTGAAACTCACCTCACACAGTCTTAATGAAGCCATTTGGACTGTAGCTTGAGCTTGATTGAATTCCTACCTTTACAGATTTTTTAACTCTAACCCTAATCAGGGCTATTTCCAACATAAAAATTACTTCAACACTACCTCAACACTACCTTTACTATAAGCAAGACATTAGGAACATATTTAAAAGCTTTAAAAAGTCATCAGGCGGTAAATCCTGAGCACTTGGTCATTAAAGATCCTCTGGCCCCTTTCCATAGTATTAATCCTAGTTAACACTGGCTACATTCCAAACTGGCCACAATATGGCCTTCTTTAAATGCTCCCTTAATTCAAAGGTTGTAGTAATTTCCCAGTTCCCTACCTGAACTCCTGTCAAGTGGGGTCTGCTGTCTAGCACATAATGGGAGCCATACAGTACATTCCCTAGGTAGATGCTACATATGGTGAATGAAGTGGTGTCCCTTCCATATGTAAAGCTCTTTGAGAAAAGTGCTGTAACAATAGACAAACTATTTATTTTTTATTTTTCTTCATCAGTATGAAGAAACAGCCATTCCAAACTTTTTGAAAATGAATGAAGAATAGTTTTTTTACAATGATAGAGTCAAAACTTATTAACTCATATTTATATATAAAGATAAATTACATAAACCTTATGTAAAACCATGAAAAATATTAGATACTGTAGCAGTCTGTGGATTTGATCTGATGAGTAATGTTAGAATATTTTGTCGACAGCTTACATCATCAAAGAAGACGAAGCTGTTCCTCCACATTTTTCTTTAGAAGAATAGCAGCCAAGGTCAGTCTGTACCTACCCATAATGCAGCAGGCCTACTTTCAGCTGATGCATCTCATGGCAGCTGTCAAGAACTAAAGGAGAGTTTTATGAAACTAAACAGCTTTGTAAGTCATTGCCTTTCAGCGATGATAAATGACGTGACAAGCAGAGCGACTTTCCTTCAGAAAAATGAGATGAAAGATTAAGAACAAGGAAAAACAACACCTTTATATATATATAATCTTGCCTTTTTATTTCAGAGCAAGTCATGGAAAGTTTAAGAAGTATCTCATTTTTATATAGTAATGGTATATGATAGATAAGATGTGCTTCCTCATGATAGTTTTGTGGTCTTATCTTTCAGACTCTCAATCTCAATGACAAAGTGACTGAATTATTATTTTCAGCTGTAAGATAAACATTAAGAGTTCAACAAAAATGCTATTGTCATGCTATCATGAGTGAACCTTTGACTACTTGATTTTACATTTGTATGGTCTGTTGCAACATTTTTATGTTCAGAGAAACTGTAAATAGATCACCACTATTAATATTGATGTGAACCCAGCAAGAAGTCAATTTCTTGTTGTGAAAAAAGGATAATACATGGAAAAACACCCTACATGATTCCAAGCAGTTGTGAATGCGTCTTACTGAACGTTTACTAATTGGTGCTGAAGTGGCCCATTTTTACACTGAGAAACTAATTTTCATGTATTATGAAACTAGAGATTAAAAACTTTACAAAGGAGAATACAACTGCATGACATGCCAAATGAAGAAAGGAGGGAGGCCACTCTTAACAATGCACAGCATCAGACAAATCCTGGAACAAAATAAGAATCTTCTAATAAAACAATGTGGTTGGAAGAAGCAACTGAAAATGGATTCAGGTATCAAAGTATGAGGCAAGGCTGTAGAGGGTGTCTATTATGGGCCAAGGGTATTAACACTCTTCGTAATAGTAAATCTCTGCCCTCTCTAGCTTAGTACAAGGACTGTGTAGTACATGGTCATTCATGGTTAGGGATGGCCTGAACTGCATTTTCCAGCTGGCCATTGGAGAGAATGACTAACTGGAATAACTGGGTTTATTATGATTTTTACAGTTCAGGGCAAATAAGAGGCAGGTGTCTTGTGTTTGAGAATTTACAATGTCTGGCTGAAGCCTAGAATATCATTACTACTGCCTACTTCCTCATTTTCCATGCTGTACTTAAGGACATTGCTAAAAGTCTGACTGCAGTGACCAGGAACCCTGCTATAACCCATTTCTGGAGGGTGCACTTTTCTTTAGTAGGAAGGAATTGTCCAAAAAAATTACATTAAATAAGAATCGTCCAGACTCCCACTCATATACTAGAACAAAATGGTGTTAATTGGTACAGCGCACAAATGTAGTCTTGCATCATTATCTCTCTAAAGTTAAATTATTGGTTAGAACAGGCTGCGTTCTCATTACCGATCTTAGCTGTTTCATGTGTTGTATGCATCACTAATCATGCCTATGTGTTCTAATGTTTAAAATATTATACTGAGATGTATTAAAATGCAACAGATGAGTATAGCAACCATAACATTTGTTGTACTGTATATGTCATGGATATGCAACCCTCAAACAGTAATTATTCCTGCCTCATGTATGACTATATCACCCAGCAATTACAAAGGGTGTTAGGCCCCTCACTAATGTGCCAGAGGTACTGTACTTTTCATCTCCCAGAATCATATACAGTAAATCCATAACCCACCATATATAATATCCCATTTATTTCAGTCTATCATTCCACCCATTACACATAATACCATTCATTCACCAAAGGCTCTTACTGACACAACAGTACAAAGAAGCCCAGTGCAACCTGGTTACCAGCAAATGTCCCGAATTAGAAGTCATGTAACATTTGTCTCTGAAAACAGCTGTGGTCGTTGACCTGATGTGACGTCTTCCATCACACCAAGGAACAGGAAACAAATTCAGTGTAGCACTTTGGTGGTTCTTAGGCAACTTCTCCAGTTCTGGCCTTCCTGAAAAATTTGGTTCCCTCTACCCCCCACCTTGATATACCAAGTACAATGATAGGTAGTGGGGGAGGGAGATGATGTTGGAGCCTTCCTCAGCTGTTCCCTGTCAGGGCTCCTTACTCTTCCCCCAGACGGATGAAGCTTTGGTTTTCTTTCCAGGAATCACAATCACAGGTCCAGTCAAAAACGTTTGGCAACCCAGCAATGCTTTGTTTGGTAATTGTCTAGCGTCTGTGTCAAGAAGGCCTTTGATCAGGACAGGAGCTCAAAGAATAGGGCATCAAATGGAATCAACACCAAGGTGTCACTGGCCCATCAAGGCAATTTATATCTGTACGGCTCTCGACATCTGGTGTCTAACACCCAAGCTTTCCAATCTATGACATATGCTGTACCACCCAGTGTCTATAGAGCAATATAGCAATATAAGTAGATAATAAAAAAGAGAATTGTACATTAGTTTGATTTTAAAATGTCAATTACCATCCATTATTAAAAATAATTATCAAAAACATTGACCAAATAAATATAGTAGCAGAGTCACTGTGTGTTCTTGGGTTATCCTTTAGTAATAAAGTATTATTTTACGTTTTCAATTTGTGACTTACTTGCCAAAAGTATTTTAGTAAATAAAATATAACACAGACCAAACCTGAATAGACAATCGTGTCAAGTTAAGTTATGCAATTTTAATATACAGTATATGAATGCACATTCACCATGTACAGTATGTTTCCAAATGACAAAAAGTCATTTGTACAAAAAAGTTAAAGGAATCTCCCAGCACTTATTAAAACAAATCTTTGATCTGGTGTTGATGAGAAAATGCAAAAGAAAGTATTTGATCATTCTAAAATTATTCAACATGGCTTTGAATTCCACACTGTCTACCCTCTAATATAAAAGTTTTATGGTTACTTGAGGTTTGTTTGAGCTTTAATTCAAAAGTACCTATGGACTATTAAATCTAGATTACCTATTAATACTGTTTTTATTACACGTAGTAGCACTATTAACTTTAATCCATATGCTTAAAAAGATTTGGGGCTTGTGACAGGAGAAGCTTGTCCCAGGAGTTTGAGTGCTAATTCAGGCTTATTAAAATGCTATAGAGTTCTGTGTTAAAGCCCTGATTGACAATTTGCTTGTTACAGCTCCAGATTGAATATTGGAGAGAAGACGGAGAAACAGAGGTGTAAGATATGCGTTGAATACAAAAGGGCCATGTAAAATGCTATCAGACTCTGTATTTGCAGAAATAAAGAATTTCTTAAAGAAATTTGTGAATCTCTGAAAACAGTTGTTTCTGTTTTCAAACAAAAAAAAAATACCTGCAATTATTTTTAAGAATTTCAAAATCCATGTTCTTGTTCTCGGCTTTTGTAAAAAGATGTTCAACCTATCTCACCTTATATTACCCTTTTTACCCTTAGGGAACAAATGTGTCTATGTGTCAGAGAATCTCCCCTGAGGTACAATGCAAACACACAGCTCAGAATCATACAAAGTGTAAACACACACAGTACTTAACTGTGGAGCAGTAAAACAAAGATTCTGTAGGACTTACCAAAGTAATCTTCAGGAAATTTAGGACTTTTGAGGACAGCTGTGGGGATACAGAAGCTGAATTCAAGATAATGATATCCAAGGATTTTGCAATACTCAAACCTTTTGTAGCTTACTGTACATCACTGTGTTTTCAAAATCTAGTTTGCAGCGAAAAATGCTTCTGTTGGCACCTTCACATAAAAATAAATGGATATATTATTACAATTTTTTCTACTGTAGCATACATTTTATTTCTCATTCATGTGTTCAGATATGATTAATGATCTCAATTGCATATTTCTTACATAGCTATGGATAATTACCTCAACCATATATACTTTAATACCAAGTCGGTATGTTTTTAATCCATGTTACATTTTATTCTCTAAATGTCAGAATGTGCCTGCCACACTATTTATTTGGGTTTTAGCAAGGGATGTCCCAGAATTCTGAAAGAGGAAATTGAAATGTAGACGGAGTTGGTGGCAACCTGGAGAACTACTGTACATTTGAATCTATGCACTGTATATATTCCTTATTCAACAGTTGTCATCCTATGTACCATATACTGAAAGGCATTGGAAATACAACAACATTGGAAATATTGGCCCCGGTGTTTGAGTATATGTTTGTCGTTTCTTTATAATGTTGCCATATACTTAAGATTTTATTCCTTGAAGTACTACATGAAGAAGGATATGTAATATTTACAGTTTCTTTTTTTTAGTTCACAATGACCTTGGGAGCACAGCACTTTTGATCTTTTCTCATTTTTGCAGAAAGACATAGACCAGAGAGGTATCATTTGCTATAGCTATTCAAAATGACAGAAATAAAGAAAAAATATTAATTAAAAATTTAAATAGCCATACTGACAATGACAGTAAAAACAGTCTTAAAATGAAATAGGCTTACTCAGTGCAGTGTCCTTCAGAAAATAACCCAGCTACAACAATAATCAAATATTAACATTTAATAAAATTGAACTGTCTCTTTGTGTTCATTCTACACAAATTAAAAAAAAAATTATATAATACATGATGAGTTCTCTATCACTGTGTGGGTGGTATTTCACATTGTATAACATGGCCACTTAATGTCAGAATAATGCAAATCAAAATGTGTGTTTCTCAGAATGTGTTTTAGCTCCCAGACATCAGCATTTGTGCACTAAAATATGATGAATTGTTACAGAAAATGTCCACTGTCCCACAGCAATGCAAAGAATGGCTTGAATACAGCAGCGTGAGTTTGTTCCTTATGAAGATACATGGGTCACAGTACTCATTCAAAGTCAGCTGAATACCTGGAGGTAGACTATTAAAATGTTAATCCCATGTAGAATGAACTAGAGTGCTGTCTGAGACATAAATGATATACTTCTGACTCACAATATATCTGACTCATAATTAAAATATGACTAATGTACAAATAAGCACATAAATCTATTTTTTCACACCCAGGTAGAAAATGCTACATGTAATTTTATGCCAAAATGATAGGTGGAAGTGTGTCTCAAAGTTTTATTTCAAAGTGCATTTGTAACAGTGGTTATACATTGCCATGGTAGGATTAGAGTTAGCTGGCCTGGGTTCTCACAACATTAAATCAAAGCAGCAGATCCTGGGAGTTCACAGGCACCAACAGGATGAAGTGATGTCAGTGAGAGATATGCAACTGTTCCATTCAATACTTACTCTCCCATCAGGCACTGTGGATAAATGTCAGATAGCTATAGAGGTGTGTCAGATATGACTGTCATGCCTGACATCCCTCCCTAGAGGGCGCTCCAATACTCCCGTTATTGTTCCTGTGATTAAGCTCCCCAGGTGTTTCTTAGGTTTCTTAGGTGTATTATTGAAAGACTAGCTCCTCCAGTCCTCGGGGCTCATCATTACGGTAAGGATGTCGCGAGGCCCGCCTAGCACCAGGAAACCTTACGTCTGTCTCCTGAGGGCATATGCCTCATCCCCGACACCTCCCGCTTCCTGAGCCTGGGGTCTGGAGGATCTCACCCCATTATCCTTGGACCTCCGTGTTTTGTCTGTTCGTGTTTTTCCCCCTTCCCGGGGATTTTAACCATGTCGCATCCCAGGATGGATTACTCGCCGCTGGACTCCCGGACTGTGCCCTGAGCTGCCTTTGGACCCGTTTGGATTTGGATGCTTTTCTTTGTCTTCCCCGTTCACTGTCTCAAGGACTGTCACTATTATTTTGTGCACTATTAAACCCCTGTGTGTTTCCTTTTACCACGCCTCTTGTTTTCTCCAGCTCTTACCGCATCGCATAGGGTCTACTACGAGACCTGACATGGATCTCAGTCCGTGGTCGTAATAATGACGAAGATTCATTATCTTCCAAACAAACAGGAACCAATTCTAGAGAGCTGAGCTTTAAAACAATGGGGATTTCTAACTTCATTGGGTACATAATAAGAACATAAGAAAGGTTAGGAATAAGGGGAGCAATTGTATTAACTCAATGTCGTATTCAGTAGTAAACTGATCCATGGAAGTTACCCTGATATTTCTTGACAAAAGCCAGAGTTTTGGCTCAACAACGTGGCTGGATAGCTTGTCCCAGTCTCGCAAAGTTTGGTATAGTTTACTGTATGTCTGATTTTGTTTTTCACCAGATTTTCACTTTAATATATTATAGAAAAACCCACTCTGCTGGGTGTGTTTCATTTGTAAATGTTTGATAAAAGCCTGTTTCTAGTTATATCATGTACAATTATTTTCTTCAAGGTACCATTCTGAGCTGATCAGAAGAATGTTGCTGTTGTTGTACAGTCGGATTTGGTTTTCTTTTCCATTTTTTTCCCATTTGCCTCTATTATCAACATACAAATTAATAGTTCTATAGGAAATACTTTTTTTCATTTTGTTAAAAACTGCTATTCATAATTTTGCAATCCTCTTTACCTCTGAACAAACATATTAACAATAAGGTTTCAAGAAGATGTGATGTATAGGATTCTTTAATTATTCCTATTTAACATTTTTATGTTCCTCAAATGTTTTCACTACCATTCATACCTTCACAATTCTAATACACTGAACAAGGCACTGCGGGTTCTGCAGACATTGTCTGTGCTGCATCTATCGGCTTTTACTCAATGCATCCTGCAGCTGAAATGAGGATTGTGGGTAGAATTCTAATGCACTTCTGCAGCCCTTTTCAGGATCAGTGTTATTCCAGCCACATTGGTTTCTCATTTATCCTAGCTATCACCACCTATTTGTCTCCCTCTCAGCTCCTAAGCTGAATCCTTGATATTCTTTGATTAGAACCGACAGCAGTACCCTTTCTTCTTTATTATATTACGTAGCTCTTCACAAACAAATAATTAAAAAAAAGATTAAAATACTAATTGAAAATAATGTATCCTAAAGTTACAATACTGCTCTTATCAACATTTTTCCACACGTTTCCACACACATTTTTCTGGTACATTAAAAAGCATGTTAGCACTTAAAAAACAGAACATGTTCTATTAACAACTATCAAGCCAATGACCTCCAAAACATATAATAATCTTCCTTAAACCATGATGAAAGAGTGCAACTCTTAAGTTAAGAGTAAGAATAGTGTGGAAATAATTCCAAAAAATAGTGTATACCTACTGTAGGGACAGAAAAATATATTGACAATATACTGTATAAGACACAAGCTAATTTTAATGGTTGTGTTTGCTACCTTTTGTTCACATAGTTTATACCCATGAAGTGAAATGTATACTGTGACATGTATGTTAATTTTCTCATACAAAAATAGAATAAACTTATTGTAAAAAACCTACACCTGTCTAGTAAGAAAAACATTATTTGTTCCCAAGACAATAGTCAATGCAATGTGAACAAAACTATAAAGTAAAGATGGTTTAAAAAAGCAGATCATAGTGTTCCTATCCAGAACATATTTAAGGATTAATGGTTATAAAAGATCACATACTATAACTACTGCAGCTACTGTGCATTTGTCTTTGTGGGATCTTCAATCATTTTTAAAGCTTTTTACAAACAGCTAGTTAATACATATATGTATGACATTTACGGCATAATTATAAATGTTGAAATTAGGAAAATCCCAGATCTTTTTATGGTTCTCTCTGGACCACAATTTCCAAACCAGTGTGCCATTATTGTAGGAGGGGCACCTGAGGTGTCATGCTTGACTGAGTGTCAGACAATTTGGTCAAAACCATATCACTGTCTATAAGAGTAGAAAAGTCACCCAGGTGGCGTGTCTGATTTCCACTTTGGGTTTTCACAATTTGGCCTTTAAAGCTTCCCCTCCATTCAATTAGTGAAGCAATGTTTCACTTTCTTCTCACTCTGCCTGATCAGTTGTGTAATGGAGCAGGATAAGTGGATGATGATGATGATAATAATAATAATAATAATAATCCTTTACACTTATATTGCGCTTTTCTGGACACTCCTGCATGATGCAACAGAACCTATAGTGGGCTAGTACACTCACCATGCAGTACAGTACATCAGCTAACAGTGGGGAGGAGAACAGAGTGATGAAGCCAATTCACAGATGGGGATTATTAGAAGGTTATGATTCGTAAAGGCCAGCAGGAACTTTGGCCAGGACGTCAGGGTATGAATACTGTATGCTAAGGTATAAATACAGTAAGTATAGTATGCTGTATAAAAACACCCCTGTGGGATTAAAATATAAAAAGATGTACATACCTGTACATGGAATGAATTACAATATCTACTTACAATATCTACTCTATTTACACTGTATATGCCTGTCTATGTAAAATGTGTACTGTAAATACCAGTTTTCTAGAAACACAATTTAGATATTAGTCATGTGTATTATGTTCATACAGTACTGTATGTGTGTGTGCTTTTCTGTAGCATGAGTCCTGTATATTTATCTGCAGTCAGAAGGGCTACAGTACATGTTTGCCAAGTTTCTCATTTGTTGAATATCACTTTTATGTTTCATGCCAGACAATATAGTTTTTGTTATGACTTTGTCTTTAAGTATTACATTTGACACCCACAGCTCATGTAATATTGAGGACTCCAAAGGAAGCAAACTGTGTCTGATGTGCCTGTAGGAGTTAAATGGGCTGCAAAAGGGTATCTCTTGCAATGTGTGCACACATTTAGTTGAAGGAGGTGGAGCAGATTGTGCTGTTGGTGTCTTCATTAGGACTGAACAATCACACATCTACTGGGACTTTTAAAAAAACATTAGTTTTTAATGTTGCCTTCTTATTCAGAATTGAAAATGTTACTCATAAATGAGCACATTCATGAAATTAATTTAATTTGGAGCTATTCAAAGCATCATCCTTGTGTCTGAAAGAGTTTATTTTTAATGCAGTCTGATCTATACTGTATATAAGACGTATGGTGCACCCAGCGAGCCTTCTTTGACTTGAACATGCAACCCATTCAAAAATCCCAGTCTCTCAACAGTTTTCAGTGTTTACTTCAATAGAATTCATACTCAAACATTGTTTAATTTATTTTTATATTTGGTATGTGTTTACCAAGTATTAAATCTATCTGTGGCTGAAATTTAATACTGAGGATAATTGTAAATGGTGTATTTTTACTTAGAGTTGGGTATCACCTCCTGAAGACGTTTCTATAAATGTATTGCTTGGTAACAAGATCATTCAAAATAACATCTAGAGCTGGTAAACAGTGTATCAAAACCCTGTAGGTCAAGGTAATTTAATATCTAACAGTTTTTTTAAGTATCATGAAGGACAAGTACTGTAAACGTCTCACACCTGTACAGATTCAGATTGTTAATAACTAAAACTTCGCGCACAGCCCAGAATCTTAGTGTGTCAGCAGCTTTGAAGAATGGCTGTATCACAGATGTGTAACTGGTAATGCTTGTAACTTGTATGATTGAAAGTGTGTTGAATGTTAAAATGCCATTTTCATTTAATGTACACAAAATGCAGAGCCCTGAACACTGACCCAGTGGGTCCAGATCAATGGAAAGATGACAGAAAATGCAAGCATAACAAACGTTACATTTGAACACAAGTGATCCATACCAGATCTGAATTTGAGTTA
This sequence comes from Atractosteus spatula, assembly GCF_055471065.1. Lineage (NCBI taxonomy): Eukaryota > Metazoa > Chordata > Actinopteri > Semionotiformes > Lepisosteidae > Atractosteus > Atractosteus spatula. Next base: position 50,387,631 of record NC_142709.1, on the reverse strand, counting down.
AAGCAAAACTCCTCATCTCAGTTACCCAGAAAAAACGTCTGTCACTTACAGTACGTTTGTTTTTTGTTTGTCCTCTAGCTTGGCTTTTGCAGCTGAGGAATTGGCCTCACGAGTGAAGCTGCTGCTTCAGTGCTGGCTGATATAAGCAGTTACAAGAATAACCCAGAAGGAAGAAGAAAAATAAAGAACGAAGAAAGCACAAGAAGACCATACAAGAAAAGAATGATGATAAAAACTGAAAAGGAAAAAGAGAGGAAGACAAAACACAAATTACAGCTTTTCAGTAAGACAATGGCAGATCCAAGGTAAAATGTGTCTCATGTATCAAACATGATATCTCTGAGGTTATTTGAAAAATACCCTGTGGAGTGTTTATTTTTTAGATTTTTAATGTGGTCCATGTGCTATTTCTCGTGAATCAAGTGTTTGATACGGCCTTTGTGCAAATCATCTTTTTTTTTTCTTTTTAATGTTCATAATACTCGGATTGCTTTGGACCAGCAATTGTTTTGGCTGGATATTTGTTGTTGTTGAAGATCTGCTAATGATGGCACATTGTTGGTATGTTGAAAATAGTGTGCATAAGATAAATCATTTTACAGGGCTGTTTTAAATAAATAAAATTGTGAATTTACAGTGGAGACAGGTTTCAGAGCTGGTATGTCTGTATAAACTCAAATTTATATACAGTCTGTGAAATGCTTATTTTATCAAGAATAGTTTTCAGATAAGCTATTACACATCCCTTGCTGAACTGCACTGTCTGCTGTTGTGCAGACTTGTTTGTACCCATACTGTACACTGCAGGCTTACAGATTCTCAGAACGATCTGCTGAACTGAATAAAAGCTGGGTGTGTCTATTATTCTTGTAATACATACTTTCTCTCTATATAATATATACCAATATACAGTATAAAGTCAAAATGTTATTTTTCACACTTGTAGTCTTCTTAATTATCAGTGTGCAAAACAAACATGGGATATTTGTAAGCTGTAAATCTTTAAAAGTAGCCATTCAAAGGAAACTATAACTTTGTCAAAATAGGTAATTAATTTAATAGCCAGTATTTGTGGGTGCATATTTGTTACATGGAAGAAAGAGCATTCTAGCAAACAATTGCAAGTTTCCCAGAATTACAATATTTTTGATTTAATCATTTTTTTATTTAGTTATTTCAATCAAAATCTAGCTAGTTAATTGTCTTTGACATGAAGAGGCAGCTTTGTTAAAAATTGCCTATTTGTTCTTAAAAATAAGAACTACACTCCTGTGCTTTCATTCCTCCATTGTACACTTTATAAAGAAAACTATAGATGTACAGTAAATAAGCCTGGTATTTTAACATTTAGGGATGGCTTCTAAAACATTTAAATACGTAATAACTGTGTCCAACTATAACTATTACGACATGGATGACATCAGAAATATCATAGCAGTTTAATCCTAAAAGGTCACAAGTGAATTTTGTGAATGTGATCATTTCAAAATATGACCCCTTTCCTAACCCCCTGTGAGTTAACTGCCAAAAGCAGCAACTGACTATACAGCAAGTATTACATGTTGTGTATTCGAATCGAAAATAGCGCCCATGCTGAACATGCTGGTGGAGCAAGTTCATGTGTCTTTTTATTGCTGAATTTTAATGAAAGAAAAAAATGTTTTCCATCTCTTGATCTACATTATTTACATCCTCCAAGTTCGATGAAAGGATGGATTACCACATATCAACCTGAATTTTATCTCCGAAGCTATTGTCTAGCCATAAAAATGATCCTGGAGACCCCAAGGTACCTGTAATTGATTTATAACGAAATTCACCTGAAAATTGTATTGGAGGTTGAGCTGCAGCATACAAAACAGAGTGCTGAAAAATAAATGAATGATTTTGTGCTCAAGAAACTATTTAAACTATTGACAAATATTTTTCAGAGTGTTTTACACCGAAGCTTGCTTCAGCAGTGCTTCAGTAAAATAAATGTTAACAGGCCAGTCAGTTTAAATTTCTTTCTATGCATTTAAGGAACGGACTATGTCTAAAACGTGCAAAACAATTTCTTTGTACACCATTGAAGCAGGGCTATTTTTTTAAATGTCCCGAATGTCACGATTGCAACCCCTCCTCTAAAGGGCGCTACAGCCCTTCCTTGTTTGTTTCATCTCCTGCACCTGTTCCCTCTTCCAGCCCCTTTTCAGTTCCCCCCTAAAAGCCAGAGGCTGACTCTATTCCGGGCTCTGCATTGGTTCCCGCATCATGCGAGCCCGGGACCTGGATGCACCTGGCTCCGTTATGGTTTTAGTTTTTGTTTCTTGTTCCCATTCCCGTGCCCCCTGCTGGTCCCGACCTGGTTCTGGATTTTAATCGTCTGTCTCGGATGGATCGCCTGGCCTTGGACTTTTGCCCTGTTTTTGGATTTCCCGTTTGTCTCATCCCTGGATCGTTTGCCTCAGCCACACCTCCCCCGACCACCAGCACTCCATGGACACGCCCCCCTGATCTCATCCCCGTATCCTGCATGCTTTTTTCCCCGTGGTTTCTTCACTTTCCCTGGATCGTGTCGTCTGCATAGGGTCCAGAAAGAACATTCCCTGACACCGAAACAAGTGAATTTAAAAAAAAATATATTTATACAGAAGGACATTAAAATTTCAACAAAGGCTAATAGTTCCAAAACTTGTTTGTTGTATTTTAATGGCTTCCAGTATATTTTAACCTATACACAACATTTTTTTTCCTAAATATATTTTTGTTAATAACTATTTACTGTAGTATAAGATGTAAATAAACAGAATTTGTTGTAAAAGAAAAGATATAAATTACTCTAATCTCTATGGGTGAAGGAGTTCTGTTATCTAAATTCTCTGCATTTCATGGAAACTGACCCCGAAAACAGCTACACGTGAAATAACAGCATTATTAATGGTGAGGTCACAGAAATGCTTCTAAACCCATTTATTTTGCCTAATTTGATAGCAGAGGTACTTAACGCTGACTTGACACTGAATAAGGCACAAACAGGTAAATTAAAGTGTTCTGACATTGTGAAAATGATTCTCTTATCTCCTTCATTCTTACACGGAACAGGTGCAGCCCTCACAATCAGTGCAGACTGACATTTCCTCCAAGCTATTTTTTTGGCAACGATGCAGTTCCTTTTAGCAGTATATAAAGCAAATATTTACTACCTTGCAAAAGGCCTGTTATCCAGTTAAATTATTTGAGCTCATTACTGCTATTTTTAATGACAAATTGATTAAGAATTGTAAAAAGAACTTATCGAAACTGCTAATGTTGCAGTAAGATTGCCCTCTGTATTGCATAAAAACAGAGAGTGTGCCAGGACGTACTGTGTACTTATTATGTAATGATATTTTTGGATAACACTCCAAGTTTTATTTTTACATATGTACAATCTAGTACTAATTTCAGTTATGAAAAATAATCTGCACTTGGCTTTGGTACTTAGACTAAGCTACCACTCTATTCTTCTAAATTTCTAATTTATAGAATATTTCACTGTATCAGCTCTGACCGCAAAAAAAGATTATATTTCTGAAAATAAAAATGTAAATGTTAATTCTGCTCACAAACGTGTTACACAAACAGAATTATTTAATTGTACCACAAAGTAATAAAGTCAATAAATTACACAGAAAGAGAACTTATTTCAAAGCTAGTCATCTGAGATAACTCAGATGAAAAGAGTAGAATTTCTCTTTGTTCATGTATCCTACTGAAAATGCTTCCATTATGGCCAATTAGGCTGTTCTTTCATCTTTAACAGCTACTGGTGCACTTTACCTTTTAACAGAAGTCAAGAACTGATAATTTGTTTGACCTTCTCTTGCAGTTCCAATCACATCACACGTTAGCATGACATGCGATAGAGAAATCTGACGAAAAACAAATTAGTCCGTCTGTCATTCTGCAACAAGAAAGAAAACTAATGAAAATGTGCTCATGCGTTAAAATTCCAAAAGCTTTTAACGTCATTCATTTAGCTCATTACAAACAATTTAATGCAGTTTGACATGACCTATACATTAGTCCTTTGCGGAGCCTGGGCAGATTAATAAGGTTAGTTTACAGAATTTGTTTTTGTTTTTTTTCCACAGATCTGCTAAAGAATTGCTGACATTTCATTTACCTAGGAAATGGGAGTTGGATAAAGAAAATACATTTTACCAGGTTAAAGAAAGAGAAAGATCCTTGTTTAAAACAGAAGGAAATACACCACAGAGGCACTTACTGTACATTGTTTTATCTATTTCCTAAAAAAATAAGCAATTTATCTACTGTATGTTAACCAGGGATAATTAAGAAAATAATATTCTCCATGTTTACAAACATATGTTGTGTTTTATATATTATATACTGTATAATGAAACAGTATGTGTTTGTTTATATCTGTATAGTTAATCCCCCAAGTAGGTGGAAAACTCAAACTGAATTCTTGGTTACATTATTAAGTTTTAATGAAAAAAATGTATAATAATGATAATCCAATAAGCAAGAGGATTAAAAAGCTTATTTAACAAGTGAAGACTTACAATGCATTTATTTGGCTTATATTTTACCCAGAACAGCTTTTTTATGAACCCATTTGTATATATGGATTTTTACTGAAGTGATTCAAGAGAGGTCCTATGCTCAGGACTACAGCCACACTATCTCAACCATAGTCTGAGTCCACAACCCCCCATTTGCTGTATGCATTCCGAACCCTAACCACTGCTCCATACAGCTGCACAGTAATAAACAACTGTGTAATTGATTCTAAAATTCCGACACTGTTATCATTTGAGGCAATGAGACCCTTATCTGTGATTTTTCTCATAGTCTTCATCTTTCACCAACTATTTTTCCTCTTAGCAGTGCTCCATTGTTTTGCCTAGTTAGATTGATATTTGCCTTCCAAACACAATATTCCAATAAAATGGCTGCTTTAGAAGTTTTCTCAAGACTGGTAAAGTAAAGAGATGAGCAAATAAGCACTTTACAATTCACAGCTCATCATATTCAGCCTCAGAGTGAAAGGTACAGTATAGTTATTTTCTCCTTCCCCTACACAAGTGCCTCATAATTGGCTCTGTGTGGTCCTTCAAAGATATACAGTAACTGGGTAAACACAAATGATGTATATTATATATTTACCTGAGGATGGTAAATGTTCAATTGTGTTCTCCTACAGCCTCTCATTATTTTACACTTTTTATTCTTATAGCACTATTTCACATTTTGAGACAAAAAAAAATGTTTCTTCTTCTCATAATGTCAATTTGCTTAAAATAAAGTCAATTTATCATTCCCATAGTCATGACTGATCTGCAGGATGGTCAACTGTTTTCAAGCTACAGTAGCTATTCAACATTTCACAAGCTTACTGAAGGGTTGTCTCAGCACTATACCCTTTGGGTAGGTAATTGTCATGGTGACATTTTTCATGACAATGGCACGTGCACACCTAAAAATCTGCTGTGTGTGTCTCTGACTCTGCTCAGCCCTTTGTTCTCACAGTGTACACTACTTTGCCCAGTGTTTGGTGCACTTACTGTATTTTAACGTTCACTGCCAGAGGTCTCTTCTCTATATAACCTTCTTCTCTCATATAAAATCAGTGCTCTTCACTCTTGCCTTTATGTGGAATTAAAAACTAGACAAGCCTAGTCAGATGTTTTGTTTTTCATTTTCACAGGATGTTTGTATATCAGTTTTATGTCCATTTTTTTGCTATGAGCTACTTCTTCAGCTTTAAACCAATTAATTTTTATGCATAGCTCATAAAAAGTGTTTGCAATGTAAACATATTGAGAAGTACATATTTTCCTTAGTTATTTTACACTTCTATGGACCTGCTGTGTTTATTGAAGTAAATATCTGCCAATGGGAAACGCTGTCCTTCGTAGTACCATAGACTGGCACATAATATGTTCCAAAGAAACAAAGGCAAGTTGAATTGTTATTGCACTTTAATGAAAGAAGCGGTCTACACACAGTCTACAGCAGGTGCATATCTATGTCCTATCAAACTCTTTTGTATGATGTTTTGAGGCATTCTAAAGCACATAATACAGTGTCCATGTAGGAAACCCTGTCTACATCTTTGTGATACTGAGATACATAAGAGACTAAATTTAATATAATGCAGAGATACCATTCTCACACTAACTACCAGGTTTTGGCTATGCAACCTAAATCTCATAGACAGCTAGAGTAAAGGAGTTTGATTTTCCAGAGAAATCTGTGACATAAATCTTGTGGCATTCAACAGTGCTCTCCATCACTCTCTGTGATATTACACTTGTAGACAGGAAGAATAAGCTGTGAGCTTCTTCCCACACACAACCTATTACAATAATTTCCACTATTAAAAAAAATGTTTTTCTGCCACTTAAGTCCAACCTAATGACCAAGGAAAAGAACACCTATTTCTTATTGTAATTCATTAATTGGAACTTCTGAATTATCGAAGAGTCAGATTTTGTAAACAGATAAGTATTTTTTTAAATATTCTATTATCATGACATATCAGCAGCAAATAATAATAAGTAATGTCATCGTCACAATTCAGTACCTTCATGAAAGGTTAAATGTCATTATCAATTACTTAAATTAATGGTTTCAGATCAGCAAATTCTTACTACTGATTTTGATTTTCAGACAACAGATTTTAATGTATTAAAAATTACACAATGAGTTAATTCAAATGCCTAACTCGTTATTGCACATCGAACCTTGAAGATACTTGAAGAAATTTGCTGTATTTGTTGTTTCTATGACACGACCATGAGAAGGGTGAAAGAGACAACTCAATGAGCACCCATTAGCTGAGCTTTCAAGCCCTCAGGAAACTAAAGCTTCTTGAAAATGCATTGGAAGCCATATACATAATATTGGTACTGCACTTGAATGTTATACATTAAAAATATAAATAGGTGAAACAGCCCTGAGCTATCTGAGTTTAATAAAGGTGAACCTGATCAATTTAACTGCTCAGTGGAGTATACAAAATTATGTTTTATGAAAATCTATGCAGAGTGTTAAGTATTTATAAAAGTGATCTATAAATCTATAACCTTTTTAAAATTTTATAATTGTACAGTATATGGAATGATCCCAAAACACCTTATATAGATGGGACCCACTTCATCTAGTTTGTGTCTCACATTGTATATAAATATAATTGCTCTTTTCTAAATGAAGTAATTTTTAGTTATTAATTGACTTCATCAGGAGATTCTGTGGCAGTTTAATTAACGGCTGAAATCATTCCTTTTGTAGGTTATTTAAAAGATAAACGTAGAGCTATTTTTTTCTAATGAGGAATGAACAGAAGGTCGTTTGTGTTAATTGCCTTTATATAAAGCTAGTTATTTCTATGTTTAAAGTAGTGAAACATCCCCAGAGCACATTAACAGAATTTCCACCCATCTAATATTAACCTAATTGCAGAGATTTGGAACTTTGATGACATTGCCTACTGAAAGTACTGTAAATCACAAAAAGTAGCATTTCAGCAAAATAAGTTTCAGCACACAGGACACAAGACAACCAAGAAAAGCATGGTAATTAAGAAATAAAAGCTTTTCTCTCATTTACACCCCTTTAATGGGTTGATAGTTTAGGACTTTTGTGAATTTACTGGGACAATTTATCAATTGTAGCAGTAACCATGAGGTGATTTTTTATGGCTATTACAAAATCAATTGATCAGCGATGCACACACATGGATTCAACACACGAGATACATTTATTAATATATAAATTGTGGATATAAAACATATAATAGTCTATCATATACAGATGGCAGATCTTACAGTGAGGGTTATCAAAATGCAAGGTACTGTACAGTATATAATCATGACGAGATGCAAAACACAAAGAAATACAAACAAAGAATATACTTCAGTATACCATTCAGCTATACTGTACTATCGTTAATCAGTCTCATTAATACCACTTTAACATCAGATACTCAAAAGTAAATACATTACTCATATGAATTAAATTTATATCAACTTGTGTTGATTGAATTGAATTCTTTAGATGCAATGTAGAACTTTTACTATCCAGACACCAAAGACCAGTTGGCACTTCTGTCCAATCGGCGTCCTCTGGCTTGGTGCCAGTCCTGATGCTGTTCCCAGTTTGATAAATAAGGAGGAGAGATTTCTGCTGTCAGTGACGCACTAGACAGTGTCTCTCTCAGGGACCTACCAGTAGTGTAGCTGACTAGTAGAGAGTCTCTATGCACAGAGGGAGACTGCGGGTCTGAGCAAGTCACTCTTTAGGGGGAAGAAACTTGGTTTGTTTCCGGTGTAGTGCTACTGCTGAATAAAAACTTATTTTTTCTATTTTTACTTTTGATAAAAACTTATGGAAAAGTATACTTCAGTGATTAAGCGAAGCTTCCACTTTGGCGTTGACTAGCGATTTACGTGCAGACATTCCCCTAGCTGACACTGTGCTGAAACAAGGTTCCAGTCCCTATACAGTCAACACTGGCCTTCACATGATTGTCCCTAAGGGTGTGAAAATGGCCAGAGAAGAAAGGTTCTGAGCTGTGCAGTGTCTTTTAACCCAGAACCAAGACAGGTGATGAATGGTTGAGAGTTTGGCGGGCATCTGAGACCCACATGGGGTTACAACACCCTGCAAGCTTCTGAATGGTTGGTCAACGTTAGAGATGAGCAACAATGACCTCTGACATCTAGAACTGCAATCCAGATGTTCCCAAAAATCTCACAGACAGATAGGCTCCAGGAATGGCCATTAATCATTATAGCCAGGCATGGCTGGGCACATCCCCTTTTGGGAGCTACTCCTTATCGGAGAGAAAACACTTTAAATCAGAAACTGCATGAAAAGCTTCTCTTTGGCTGCACCACAGTGATGAGGTAGAGAGACGGGGCCTCATTTAGGAAAGCACAGTAACACTTAATCTCTACAATAGCTACTAATTTTATTAAAATATTGTGCTTGTACTGTATTTTAAAAAACATAATGACTTGAAACAGAAATTGCTACCACCTTTATTGATTAGGAAGAATTTAATGAAAACATATTATGCTTTATATATCAGGCAACCTTTCCAGTCCCTCATAGCAGATACTATGGGCAGAAGCATATTATTATGAATATGTTTACTAATACTAATATGTTTTCCGCATATGTTATATGCACCATTTACATTGATGGTGCATTAAATGGTCAGTGCTAGTGAATGTAACTTTTATAAAATAATCTGTTACCTGTGTATAAGATTAATCTTTAAAATTATCAAGAAGCTTAATGGAAATAATTTTTAAAAAACATCATTTACAGGGATATTTGTAAGTTGTGTATAGTTGCCATGTAAGGTAGTAACCAATGAAAGGAGTTCAATGTCAGCTGTCTTCATATGGATGCTGTAGGGAAAATCGTGTATTCTGTTATAGTAACCACATTACATAAAAGATATTGCTGCCCCTTTACAGAATTCAAAGGGTTGTGATTGAAATAAGTCTGTTTAAATAAACTGAAATTATGTAGCTTTAAACAGAGATGACAGTAAAGGGATTTAATTTTTCAAAATCCAAAGCAGATGTATTTTAATTGCTCAGTCTGTTTGATGAGTGAATTGAAACTACATATTTTCTTATTTACGAATGTCTTAGAGGTTGTTTGATGGAAATCTATTAGCTAGGAGAAAGGCAACCCAACCTTAGAATGAGGCTGACCAAACTTTCTTATCATCATGAATGAGCAAGGGAGCTGCTGTAGATGGGTTGCGAAAGAGGTGCACATAGTGAAGCTCAGAAGAATAGGTATAGATATAGGGACTGTAGGAGTTGACATAGAAGGGATTCAGATCTAACCTTCTTCCTGAACTTTTGTTATAATCTCCATTAACAGACTATGCTTATTCATAAACTGTCACCTATTTACTTTAATTTCCTTTCTCACAATACTGTACATTATCCAACACTGAATTAATTAATTAATTGCTTACAGTTATATAGCACTTTTCTGGACACTCAACTCAAAGGGCTTTATAGGTAATGGAGACGCCCCTCCACCAGGTGCAGCATCCACCTGAATGATGTTATGGCAGCCATAGTACACCAGAATGCTCACCACACATCAGCAATTAGTTGGGAGGAGAACAGAGCAATGAAGCCAATTCATAGTTGGGAATTATTAAGAGGCCAGAAGGGAAATTTGGCCAGGACGCCGGAGTTACACCTCCACTCTTTTCGAGAAATGCCCTGGGATTTTTAATGACCACAGAGAGTAACGACCTCGGTTTTACATCTCATCCAAAGGATGGTACCTTTTACAGTAAAGTACTATACTGGGGCATTAGGACCCACATAGATCGCAGGATAAACACCCTCTGCTGGCACCACTAACACCTCTTCCAGTAGCAACCTTAGTTTTTCCCAGGAGGTCTCCCATCCAGGTACTGACCAGGCTCACACCTGCTTAGCTTCAGTGGGTTGCCAGTTGTGAGTTGCAGGGTGATATGGATCACCATATCACCCTGAAATTCTTATAAGGATGGATATTATTAAAAGGCAGGTTTCCGTTTGGATTTTAATTAAAACTGCTGCAAAGGATTGGTGTCCATTGCCCAGTGCTTCCTAGAAAAGTCTTCCGTGATCCTGAATTGGATAAGTGGTTATTGAAAGTGATGTGATGATGATTTTAGCTAAAAACTAGTTACACTATGATCAGATTACACAGCTCTGTGTTTCAGAATTGTACCATGGGCACATTTGCTAATACAATTCCATTTAAATTTAGAAAAAAATACGTCTGTGAATTAAATCCAGTTGCTAACGAGTTTAGCAAACTAGCAAAAAAATAAACTGCCTTAAGACTTCCCTTAATTACAAAACTAAAAGCAGAAATGAGTAGAAGATGAATAAAGCTTGAATAAAAATTATTTCTGAACTCATGTTTAGATGCAAAACAAAAACAAAAGATAGGAGATAATTATCTAGTAAAGTTATTCATAGGGGAATAATTAGCAAGTTGCCTTTTGTGAGGGATGATCCTTTGATTTATCCTGGAACACTTCTGAAAAGAGAATGTTTAACAATGTTTAAAGCAGAAATACACATTTGCAGCATTCAAACCCCCAATCTTCCATTTTGCTGGTTTTTGCCCTAAAGAAGGGAGTATATAGTGAGGCAGATTATGGTTCTTTTGGCTGCCAGGAAAGGAACTCAGCCAAACCTGCAACTCCAGTCGGAATATGTTTTTCCCAATGAAGTCCTGACCTCAGTATGAGAGTAACTCAATAAGTAAAGTGAATGTGCAAAATATTTACAGCTAAAAACATACATGTTGGCAAACCTGGAAGTCTTGAACAGGTTCCCTTTGCTTTACCTGGGTATATTTTAGGGCGTTATGTTTTCAGGCATAAGTCTGCATTTTAAAAATGATTCTAAAAATTCTACTAAGACGGTTATGATCAATTCAGTAGTAATATAAGTTTACCTTTAATTACAACATCAGATGTTAATACATGAAACAGGCTGTCTTTTCTTGCCTTTGTCCTTTGACTTTACTGTGATTTACTCTTTCAAAGCCCACATAGTGGAATACAGCATCATGCTCTACTGACAAAAGCGCTCATATAATGAATGTGTGGCATAAGGGTAATGAAAAATCTTATCACACATGAATACAAAAATATAAAATGAAAATGTGAACAATGTTAATACAATATGTAGAGGTATTTGATAAAAAAAGAAGATAAAAGAAAATAGTAAAAACAGGAAACTGTAGACAATAATATGAATTGGGTACATGATACAAAAGAAGAATGTTCATCTACCCTGAAAAATAAGGATACAAAGTCTACCAATTAATTGGGTCTCCATTCAATTGTAAATCTCTCTGAAGCTCTCTCAGGTAAAATAACATACCTTACCTGAATCATTGCCTTTTCACCATTTGTAATACCTCTGAACTCACAGAAAGAAGGAAAATAAGTGTTGCCTAAATTTCCATGACGACATATTGCAGAGAAAGCGCTTCTGTGCAGTTTACAGAAATAAAGGTTAAAAACCCTTCTTCAACCCTTCTTATTAAGCCATGATTCAGGTGCTCATTTCAGTTAAAAACAGTTGTTTCTTACTGAAATGTACCTATTAAATGTGAAGGCTTGTCAGAGCTGTTATTTTAATGCGATGATGGGTACTGACTTAGTGTACATATCTTTCACAAATTCTCAAGGGGCAATGTTTTTGATTACAATGCTTCCCCACCTAGGTTGGTGATCACACAGCTGGGCAGGCAGATGTGGGAGACGTTCAACATTGTTTTGATGGTTCGAAACGTACTGTGAGGTGTGGAAGAAAATTTATACCACCTTTAGGATTTGTCTTGTTGATTATCTCAACACACAGCTTTGAGACCTCCACCCATTTTTACAACACCAACATCAGCATAATTAATTAATTTGTCAATGTAAAACAACTCACAATAAAGTACAGTAGGACTTATACATTTATGTTGCCATTAGAATCAACATAACACACTTGTCTGTTATTATTATTAGGCTTGGGTTCGTGGCAGCGGCTATATGGAAGCAAATGCTCAGAAATCATGAGGGGATTAATTTAATTCCACCAACCTGTGAAGACGTAATCAAATTACAAATGACAAGTAATGGTAGGTACACGTCATAGAGACATATCAGACCCAGGACACTTGTGAAGTCTAGTCTCCTGTGTAGACTAGACACACTTTCACATGAAGGCTTATACCTTACAAGTTGTTTAACTTAGGGTACTTGTCGGAACCTTGTTTACAAATAATGAACTAATGTCATAGACAAAACTAATAAAATAAACTGACATCTTGGATAATATTTCATCTTGGATCTGGAGCTGTGTTTTTAAAGTGCTTAGTATCCTTGGATATAAAATGATGTAGAAATTATAGCTGCACAAGTACTGCTCTGTGCTTTTGACTCATTAATTCAGCTCAGTTCTTAAGTATCTTGGTCCCAAGACAGTCTTGGCTATTGAAATTTGAGTGTTCTAGATTGAAGCAATTCTGTCTCTAAGTCCTTTGTGAAGGGTGTGATGAAAGCACATTTATTACTTTTAATTATGTCTGTCCAAAGTATTAAGCACTACAATTAGGAACAAGTAAAATGAATTTTGGGGGATACGAAATCAAAACAAAACATTATCATTACACAGGAAAATGCTTCATATATACACATAATTTTGGTTGTGCAATAAATCAAGTAAATGAATTTCTTTTGGAAAGAATGGGGAAGTCAGATAAAAGACTTCAGTGCTATCAGCTGTCAAGGGTCCTGCAGAAATCAGGAGACATCGTCTGAATACCAACATCACAGTACAAATAACACTTCAAGGTAATTCTATTCCAAGGTCTTAGGGTGGCTCAAGCTGAAAAATTGTAATTAGTTGAGATAATGTGAATGATTAAATGAAAATTCTAATACAGAATACCGGTCATCTCTGAAAAGGGTAAAAGAAAGAAGCAAAGAGCAAAGAAAAGAAAATCACTGTCATTTTGCAAATGCTGCATTTTGCAAACAAAATCCTGTCTATCTTAAGGAATGTTCCGCTCTGTTACATTTTACATCACATTTTATGAACCTGTGAATGATCATAAAAAATAAATAAAGACACTAGGCTGCCCATTCCATAAAATGTTTGTTCCCTATACATTATTCTATTTCATATGTACATTCCCTGTCTCACTAACAGACACATTGCACTGCGGTGTCTTTTTATCATTAGCCTAAATGATTATTTTGTTTTCTTTTTAATAACGAGTGAGTGTAGTCTGAACAAAAAGGTCCATCATCAGACATGATCTGTTGTCATAACAAAGAACATAAATTATGAAGACATCTCAATATAAAATATCAAAATGCAACAGCTATGTAACCAAATGAACAATAAAACCAAATTAAAATAAATACTGCTAAGTAAATACAATTTGTTTTGTAGTTAAGGTGCTTTAGAAATAGAAAATTCTATTTTATAAAAATGTTCTAATTCCAATTGAACATGAGGATGTTTCCCTGAGAAACAGACCAGGCTATGAAAGCAATACTCATCAATATCAATGTTAAAGAACTGAATGTTATTACACACATCTCAGTACTTTCATCATTTACATTCTGATGATTGCATTGTGTGCCTTTTGTTTTTCTTTGTGTTTTTCCTTTAAAAATTGTAAAACCCAAGAGTACAGTTGCAATGTGTTGAACATTTGGATTTTGCAAAGGTTTAACTGGCAAAACACCGCTATTTAGAACAGAACTGATTGCAGCAGTTTAAAACAGCAAAGCCTTAGGCCATTCTGGTCCATATGTATTGTCATAAATAATGCAAAGTTCTTAAGACCTGCATGTTCTTCTGCCTACTGAAACTATCTGTTTATAGCAGACTGTCCTTTACACACAATCTCGCAATGTACAGTATAGTTATACCTACATTTATATGCAAGGCCATTCACTAGACATGAGCACAGACAACACTTCTAGCCAGCTGTGCTAAGAAAGGATAATCACAACGCAAACCACAGCAGTGTTACAATAATTCATAAGAGGAAAATGTTAATGAGAAGAGATCCAAATACTAAAGTAATTTTAGTACAGTACTGTACAGATGCAGCCATTCAAAATGCGCGGGCGATACCGCATTATTTTGCGGTACGCTGTACGCAGTCTACCGCAAGCTACCGGTAAATACCGCGAGTTACCGTAAATTCTCCTATAATACGACAAGCAAAATAATAGTATCCGGAATTTCCGCAAGGTGGAGCTAATAAAGCTCAACCTCTCATGTTTGAGCTGTGGCCATCAAAGTCTTTAACGAAGATATTACTAATAGTATTAATAATGAATGACCTTGGACAAGCTGTAAGTGTAAACTCAAAGTATTGCCCTGGTCAACATTCTTTTTTTCATTGACCGTCTTTGTAAAAGTAACACCACAGCATTTCGCAATCACGCATTTGTTTCCAATCATGCAAAGTACAGTGATTCACCATGCCTTTCACATGCTCATAAAAGAGATTGATTTAGGAACATAAACATATTACCGTATGCAAACTGTACTTTATACAGTATGTATACGTATATTTAATGTCTTAACTGTGCCCGTTTAAGTATTGAATATTCATATCTAATTTTACCACTGAAGGGAAATCTTAGTAGCTGAGCATAAAAAGAATAGGAGCATACTGCAACGCGTGTGAAGGCCATAAACGATATTAATTTTGGAACATAAACATACAGTATATGGCTGGTCTCGGTACTTTAAAGAAAACATACACGAAACATGGTTTCATTATGACCAGAATCGGTCTTGAGATATTTTTAACTTGATTTACAGTATTTGAGAGGTATGTCTTAACACCGATACTACAGTGCTTAAGTACTGCTCACGTATATGTTTCTAGGTTTATATTATGCATTTCATACGGTCAAATTACTTTTGAGCAACTAATAAGAAGCGCGAAACGGTATGCGTTTTAGTTTCGTTTTGTGCTGGGACCCGTGGATTGATTAGAGATATCAAGTACATACAAGTCATTTTTTAAATGTTGTAGTTCGTCTTGAAAAAATGTTACGAGTACATCATCTATCAACAATTACACAGGTTCTGTTTCCATATTGCGGATTTTGGTTACGTAATATTATTTTCTAGATTTCACGTTGTGAATATATGATTTGGGCAAACAGAGCCGCAAAGAAGTACATTATGGGTTGTTGTTTTTTTTTTGCAGTTTTATCTAGAACAAGCGATGCTTAAACCGTTGTCTGATTCTTGTGAAACTATCCACACGACAGTTACAGTACCTAGGAGTTGACTTCAGTGATGTCACTGATGGGATGTTTCTAAAAATCCATCCTCTGTAAAACGTCTTCTCTAGTTGTCCTGCATATGTATTCGCTAATGAAGCTGTGTGTTCTGAGCCTGGATCTCTACATTTCTGTATGAACCAGCTTAGAGGGCTAAAGACAGCTTGTGTTTAAATTGAGTGTAAGGCAATTTATGCTTCTAAAGTCATGGTCAGCATTTATTATTGTACTGTGCTGTAAACTTGTTCTGTGCCAAGTCACATTATTTTATAGCGTTTTTATAGCGTTAACAAATCCGGTGGCGCTGTGTGTTAGTTTCCTGACTCCCATGTCACATGGTCTGTGATTGAAACCTGTAATACCGGTTTAATTCGTCACAGCCAGCACTCCGGTTGTAAAGTAGAAGCAGGCGAGATTTCCAGCGAAAAACACCTCCCCCTTCTTCAGGTGTGAGGGTCTTCTGCTCAGAATGAAACGCTAAAATGTAATGTAGGCTCTGAATGGTTCAATTATGATTTGGGCTTGATTAAGGTCGCTGCCTTTCATCTAAAACCCTACTTGAATCCTTCTAAACTAAAAATCAGTGTTAGTGAGCTCTAAATAAAGAGGTATCCAGGTAACAGTGAAACGGGCGGACAGTCTGGGGAGATCGCCCGTTTTCCATGTAAATAGTTCCCTGGTTCCGCACCCCTTGGTGTTTCTCTCGCTCTCTCTCGGGTCACCTGATCATTAGCTCGAAAGATTTGAGTACTTTGTGTATATTCTAATGGTAGTGGGGGCAGGGTGTGTGGGAACAGGTTTGGTTGAAATTGCATTGGAGATCTATGTTCTTCACACCTGAAACATTTTCTCTGAAAGCATTTTCTTCGCAGTTTAACCGATCTTGTTACAGCATGTTACAGTTTACTATTATTAACCATATTAATTTTAAGTGCTTAATGTAAAATCTTGTAAAAATATATTTTCATTGTTCAAATATACATTAAGTCTGACTATCATATAATAAGTTAAATACAAAACTAAAGAAAAAATAGGGTTAAATATAATTCAAAATATTTTGCTAACAATGTTAACTGTTTATGAATAATAAAATGTATTAACTAAGGAGTAGGATGGCACAGTTGTTAGTATGTTTTTTGTTTTGTTTCTTTTTCATAAATACAACAGTAGTACCTGATGTCTCAGTGGCTTTCAAAATTAAATTATGCATGCAAACCTGTGAACTAGAAAGATAACTAAGATATCCATCCATTTATAATGGTGGCAAAGTGGTTAGCATTGCTATCTTGCAGCACTGGGGTCCTAGGTTCAATTCCTGCCATCCTGTGTGTGTGGGGTTTACATGTTCTCTCTGGGTTACATGGTTTTTCTCCATATGTGTGATATGACTCCCTCTCGCACTCCAAAACATACTGGTAAGTTAATTGGTTTATGGGAAAACTGGCCCTGGTGTGTGTGTGTTTGTGTCTGTCTGTCCTGTGATGGACTGGCGCTATGTCCAGGGTGTATTCTGCCTTGTGTCCGTTGCTTACTGGGATAGGCTCCAAATCCTCTGTACTGGATAAAGAGATTAGAAATGGAAGTAAAGGCACTGTGTGGATGGAACTATACACAGTGTTAGAAACCCACTATGAAATGGCAGCATCTCACTGAGAATAAAATATTTTATAGTGCTGGCTTAAGGAAACAGCCTTTCCACCTCTCTTGCACATCAGTATCCATACCTAGTTATTTAAACAAATTGCCTCTAATTATAAACATCTTAATATGCTGGCTCTGTGGATCCGCATCAGCTATGTTTGCCCATTCCTTCAATTCATGTGCATCCAACACACAGTTCAATGCCAGCAACTACACATAATCTAAAATACAATCCTTATTTCAGTATCTATGTAAACATATAGTCTGTTAACTTCATCATCTTCATCAAAAGTATGCCTAACCCCATTAGGAAGTGTTCTTGTTATAAGTGTATTCCTCAGCTTTCCCCAAATTATCTTCTTCTTGCCAACATCTCTAGTCTTTTATCCTGCAATAACTCAGCCAACACTTAAATCTCCAAAAGCTGCTTGTGTTAATTTCTTTAAATCACAAATATCATGTGTAAATACTGGCCATGTAATACTCTGCATTGTGGAATAATAGTTTATTTTAAAGGGAACTAGAGAAACTAAGAACTAGAGAAATCAAGAAAGGCTTTTTTTCTAGAATTAATAAATGCACATCCTGTTCACTGGGGAAATTAAATCCACACTGAGCAATCTTCAATATGTTCAGAATATGACAGCAAGAATCCTATCAGGGATGCATTACACCTGTTTTCAAGTCCTTGCACTGGTTACCTATCAGATTTCGAGTCAACTTCAAAATCCTTATCCTCCTTATATACTGTCCTACAACTGTTATTATTGATCACCGAATTATTGTACTTGACATGACTTCATTCAGCCTTTCCTGAACATCTATGACAGGCAGAGAGAGTGCTGTTTCTGGTGCGATCTTTTGCAGCTGACATTTCACTGTTTTAAACGAACAAGAAATTAGATTGCTCATAAATCACTTATTCTATATAAACA
This sequence comes from Atractosteus spatula, assembly GCF_055471065.1. Classification (NCBI taxonomy): domain Eukaryota; kingdom Metazoa; phylum Chordata; class Actinopteri; order Semionotiformes; family Lepisosteidae; genus Atractosteus; species Atractosteus spatula. The sequence continues at coordinate 50,369,211 of NC_142709.1, read as the reverse complement.
CAGCGTAATTGCCCTCCGAAAATCTTCTTTTTCTTGTTCGTTTTAGAGACCTTGATCGAAACTGATTTTAGATGTCAGAAAGGATTTATTTTCTCTGTATTTCCTACATTGCTTTGTCGAGATTTTAACTTTATATCTAACTTTATATCTAGGCTCAGATTTCAACTATAAATCGTACAGTAATTAATAGCAGTAAATACTGATGTTTATACATAAAAAAGTCATGCCTTGGAGTATAGACCCCCAAAGGAATGCCATAGACTCAAACTGCAAAATAAACACACACAGAAAGAAAGTATTTGTATTGTAATTGCAAATCCTGGTACTGTATGAGTGATTGGTATGACTTTCCTCATTACAAATCTCTTATTAGAATTTAAATTTCTCTGTAACTCCAGGTCAGAACAGAGAAAATGTAACTGCCTTAAGGAGTTTACGATTATGAAAAATAGAAGGATAAGCATGATACGTATGTCTTCTGTCATTTTCTAAGTCATGTTACTGAGCACCAAATCTTATTGAGAATATGAATCCATTTAACGTTTATACCATTAAAGTAACGGTTTATTCCATGCTGAAAATGTTTGTACCAGACTTTTTTGAGGCCTGTTTAATTGTGTCTGAAGTCTGATGTTGTAAATTTTATTGTTAAAAAGATCCATGAAAATGTCACTACTAAAGTTAGCTGGTACTGTTGGTACTGTAAGTGGCAAGTAGAGCTCATATTTTAGATTTTGTGTAGTTGCTAGCGTTGAACTGTGTGTTGGATGCACATGAATTGAAGGAATGGGCAAACATAGCTGATGCGGATCCACAGAGCCAGCATATTAAGATGTTTATAATTAGAGGCAATTTGTTTAAATAACTAGGTATGGATACTGATGTGCAAGAGAGGTGGAAAGGCTGTTTCCTTAAGCCAGCACTATAAAATGTTTTATTCTCAGTGAGATGCTGCCATTTCATAGTGGGTTTCTAACACTGTGTATAGTTCCATCCCCACAGTGCCTTTACTTCCATCCATTTCTAATCTCTTTATCCAGTACAGAGGATTTGGAGCCTATCCCAGTAAGCGACGGACACAAGGCAGAATACACCCTGGATATAGCGCCAGTCCATCACAGGACAGACAGACACAAACACACACACACCAGGGCCAGTTTAAATCTAACCTCAGAACCTTTCTTTTCAGAAGACTTAGTGTCTGTATCTGCTTCATTTTCTAATTTTGGTAGCACCTCTAACTGCTTGTCTTTCTTATATGCATTTACTTTGTAATCTGTGGTCCTTTTATCTGTTTTTACATCTACTGTATTACTTTGAGATGCCACCTTTAATGGTGATATATCAAATAAAGTTTTTTATTATTGTTATAGGGAAACATGATCAGATTTTCCCTGGTTCAGAAAAAAAGATCTAAAGTATACTAGTTTGTCACTCTTCTCATTCCCTTTGCTAAATGACTTTTCATACTAATCTGATCAATCTAACTGCCAGTTTTCTGTGCTTTCTCTATCCTGCTAGATTTGCAATTATTCTGAAAATTTTCATCTTGAAATAACTCATTTCTAAATACCTTTTTCACTGTTAACATCTTGCAGCAACTCTGAGACAAAATATACACTCTGACAGTTCATCCTGCTACCAACATTAAATAAAACAAATCTTAAGATTTCTATATTTATGTCTTTATTTAGTGGTTTCATTAGTGACAAAGGCTAAACTTTCTTGGAAAAATGTCTTTTATGTGTTGCGGAAAAAACTGACTTGCTTTAACAAAATATGTTTACAAATCCTTTCACCTGGCATTTTTGTAGTTAGAAATTATGGAACGCTCTGTTAAAAGCAAGGGAGTTTTTATGTCCGTTGCAGTTCTTTTGCAACATGAATATAATTATATCGTTATTAATTTCTTGAGATACGCGATTCCATATTATATTCCCTTTTAATCAAATTCTAAAAGTATGCTTGTTGACTCCGGTATCGCGTTAGTTAAAGACTTCGATGCTTAAAATGTTTAGGGAGAAATGGAATACTGGTGTGTATGTTTTCTTTAAAGTACCGAGACCAGCCATATACTGTATGTTTAAGTTCCAAAATTAATATCGTTTATGGACTTCACACGCGTTGCAGTATGCTCCTATTCTTTTTATGCTCAGGCACTAAGTAAAAGGAGATGCTTCATATTGCTTGACTAATTTTAAAAACTAAGTTAGAAATGCAGACGCTCCCTCGGTGTGCTGCTCTGGTGCGCCGGCTCTTACACAGTGCCTGTCTGCCGTAAGCGTTACAATATACATACCCAACACTGCTTGTACCCATCTGTCATGCAAATAAAACACCTTGAATTTAATTGAATTGAGGGGAGAGGGGGGGAATACTAAAGCCAATACTGGCTCAATACCCTCGATGGGCTTTGACGTGCTAATGCGTTGGTTTAACAGTCCGGGTGTGGCAGGCTTCCAATGTCAACTCGACTCGATTGGAAGACAATGAACGTATTTTGTGATATTTAGAAATATAAATTTGTTTGGTGCGAGTGAGGTTTTATTTAATCTCTGACCAAGGGAAACGTTTCATTTTTTCAAAGAAATGTTTGTTAAAAAATAAAGTCATAGTTCTATGGGATTCAATCACAGACCATGTGACATGGGAGTCAGGAAACTAACACACAGCGCCACCGGATTAAATAACGCAATAAAAACGCTATAAAATAATGTGACTAGGCACAGAAAAAGTTTACAGCACAGTACAATAATAAATGCTGACCATGACTTTAGAAGCATAAATTACCTTACACTCAATTTAAACACAAGCTGTCTTTCTGTATGAACCTCTAAGCTGGTTCATACAGAAAATGTAGAAATGCATTAGCCTGATTATGATTAAAAAACACATAATTAAACACGCGTTTGCGATTTAAATCAGAACACGATTTAAATCAATATAAATGTTTATATTGTAACGCATACTGTCCAGCCTCCATTTCTCTATAAAAATTACTCTGTTGCACAGACACACACTAGAAGCAGGAACCGCTGTCAGAAGGGAAGATATGTTCAAAATATCGCAAATATCGATCATGTTGCGATATTTTGAAATATAAAAGTCAAT